>NW_016690252.1:720754-816150 GCF_001604755.1 Lepidothrix coronata
CTGAGGAGTCTGAGGGGGATGACTGGTGAGTGCCCACTCCCCAAGGACAGTGCCATACCTGGATCAAACACCCAACACGACAGGACCATTCTCTTTATGCTGCAGAAGGTTCACTGGGGGGTGGCTGAGATGCTTCAGCCATGTGAGGCTGTGAGGGCTCATGTTGTGCTATGCTTTTTCATCATGAAAAAGCCATGGGATTCCAGAGCCTGAGTCCTGTGTGAGGCTCAGGAGCTGTGTTTAAAACAGCCTCTGATCTGACATTGGTGCATCCCAGCTCCACAGCAGCCGTGGCCAGCTCCAGAGACACTGCCAGTGCTGTCCCTCTGCAAAGCCCTGTCCCCTTCCGAGGTGGGGGTGTGTTTGGGGTTTTGCCATGTGAGTCTCCTCCTTGACCTTTCCAGCATCCCAGCCTGGATTAGACATGGAGCAAGGTGGCTCCTGGTTGGAGGAGCTGTCTGGACCCCATGACCTGGATTTTGTCCTAGGAAACCTGCCTGTCTCAAGAAGAAAACCCATCTCTTGCACCTGTCGAGCGACCACATTGGTGTGCAACCATGGTCCCTCTCGGCACAGCATCCTGCCTGCACACCTGTCCATAGGCCAAGGGAGGAAGCAGCTGGTCTTCCAGGTGCTTCAGCTCGTGGGTGAAGCTGAGCACTTCGGTGAATGATTGAGGCTGTTTAGGAGTTTGTCCTTTTGTAACCTCTGTGCACTTCCCCTTACTGGTGAGGTGTTTGAACAGGGCGCTTTGAGTTCACATCTTGTCTGTCCCCTGTAGTTTGATCACAGCATTGGCCTCCCTGTCCTTCCTGGGTGAGGGTCTCTGATTTTCTAGAGTCCCCAGGCAGGGTGTGAGCAGTCCCTGGGCTACCTACCTCTTTCCCACCATGAACCATCTGTGGACCTCCTGCGAGCTGGAAGCCTCGGAGTTCCCTCCACACTCCCAGTGCAGCGGCTGAGTCATCGTGGTACTAAACCAGCACTTACTGTTGCCCATCTATTTTGCTGTCTGTTGTTTGTTGTCCCTGTACCCACGGCAGGGGGGCTCATGCTGCGTGTCCCGAGCCGTGCCCATGTCCTGGCCTTGCAAATGCTTTTTGTTCCAGCCTTTTTATTGCCGGGAGCGCTGGAGGCCCCGGGGTGGGGGAGCTGGTGCTGGCCGTCCCTGCACTCACAAATGATCTGCTTGGTGTGCAGCCTGTCCAGGGACAAATAAGGGCTCTGGGCCAGAGCCTGACTGCAGTCCCACTGGGCAGGAGCAGGGTCAGGGCAGACCACAGCCTCCATTCCGGGACACAGAGGGTGTTTTAACCAAAACTGCGCCTCCTTCGCAGCCCGTCTCCCTGCTGGCACATCCATACCCTTTTAAAGACACGACGGGAAAGTGCAGGGAAGGGTGGCAGGAATAATTAAAGGTACGAAGCCGTTTCCATAGATGGAACAATTACATAAACTGGCTCTCTTCCGTCTGGGGGAAGAGATGACTGAGGGAGGCATGATGGGGAATAATAAAATCCTGTGCAGCGGGGGGAAGGAAGGTGAGCAAGAAAGGGTTGCTCAAGTTCCTCTAAGGGGGTATCTCATGTGGGAAGAGGCAGTGACCCTTCTGGACATGAGCGTGTTTCCTGAGGCACTCAGGTAGAGTGGTGGAGGGAAGATGTAAGAAACTTGTGTGGGATCAAGAGACAGTTGAGCAAATTCCTGAAAAGAGAAATCCACAAGGGCTGATGAGCCAGTGATGATGGTTCTGGTGTGGGATAATCCCCAGGGTCCAGGAGTGAGCAGCATAGTGTATTTTGGAGCTTCAGCTCTTCCAGGTGCTTTGGCTGTTTGTCTCTGTCCCAGAGGGGATGGGGAGGTGGGAAACTGCAGCCTGGGCTGTTTTTGTGTTGAAACATCGTTACTTGTTATCTGAAGGTTGGAGCAGTGGGCAAGGCCACTGAGCTCTGCGATCTCCTGCCTGAGTGCCATATCACTCTGAGGGAGAACTTTCCCACGTTGCTGCCACCTCCTCCAAGCTGGATTGTGATGTTCCGACAGCTGAGCAGACGGGGCAGGAGCAAGGTGCTGGCTCCTCGCTGTGCTGCTCCCCTGTCCTGCTTAGACTCCTCCGCTCAGCACAGCACAGGGAAGTCTCCAGTGGCTGTGGCTGGGGGAGCTGGGAGATGCATCTGAGGACACTGGGCTTGGCAGCAGCAGGGTTTGTGCTCTGTTCTCCACGGCGAGAGCAGCGCCCACGCATTTGGTGCTGTCTCTCCTTCCTGCCTGTTCCCATCCTTAGAGATGTCGCCCGCCTTTTTCAGCACCCTGAGCTGCAGGAGGAGGAAAGGGCTGCAAGAAAAAAATCCATGCCCAGGTTTTTTTTTGTTGGATTAGTGCTCTGTTCCCTGTCTGCTGGGGTCCTGGCTGTGATCTGAAGTTGATGCATCTCCAAGGAGATGCTGGTGGATCACCTGCCAGTATAGGCCTGGATCTTAGTTCCTGCTGTCTGTGCAGGTGAACTCTGTCCTGGAGACATGGGGACCTCCTTCCTTGGGGCTTATCCAGCCCCTTGGCCTGTCCTCTGAGGAAAGCCCCAGCTCCCAAGTGCCCTGGCTGTGCTGGTAGCCCCAGCACGTGGTGGGTCTTGTGCCTGCCCAGCTCTGAGCATGGGATAATCCAGATAGGAATGGTCCCCTGGCAGTCTTGTGCTGCAAGCAGGATCAGCCACAAGGTCAGAGTATGCTGCCTGGGGCTTTATCCAGGCTGACCTTGGAAATCACCAAGGACACTTGTTGCAGCACTGGAAGAGCTTGTTCCAGGAGCATCTCTTGTCCTCGTGGTGCTGTGTGTCACCAGAGCCTGCCTGGCCTCCCGGGGCATGCGGGAGGAAGGGGGTTGAAGCCACTCTCAGCCATAATGATGGGGTTCGGTTTGTCCTTCCCGGGCTGGGGCTGAGGATGAGGACGGTGGTCGCTGCCTCCCCGCTACGAGCGCCGCCGGCGGCAGCCGAGCCGGCCGCTCCACTCGGCGCTCTGCACCTGCGGGGGTGGCATAATGAGCCATGTCCTTGTCTCAACCTGCCGCTTCCTCTCCCGGCAGCGTCTGTGCTGCCAGCTGGGTTATTTTTTCTTTTTCTTTTTTTTTCCCTCCTTTTATTTATTTATTTTTTCTTTCTTTTTTTCTCTTCCTGCCGCTATTCTCAAGTGGTTCCCAGCCAGTGCTGGCTGGCAGCCCTCGCTGGAGACCTCATCCCAGGCTGACCTTTGCCAACCCCCTTGGATGAGCACAGCGGGGCTCTCCTGCCACCCACGCTGGGGACGCAGGCGGATCTGAGTGGCAGTGGGCAACATTGTGTGGGAGGACTCAGTCCTCTCCAGTCCCCTGCTGTCCCCACCTGTGCTCAGGCTCTGCTGGAGCAGCCAAGTCCTGAGGGCAAGAGCGAGTGGGAGGAAAGGGCAGTATGGGAGATGCTGCAGTGCTTTTTCTGGGGCAGAGCCTGGGGAAAAGCAAGATTCCACTAGGCAGATCCTGTCTCTGGACACTGTGCTTTGTCCTGACCTATCCCGCTGTCTCCTTCGCTGAGCCACCAATGCACAGGTCTAAACTAGGCATGCAGGGTGCGTGATCTGGGAAATCCCCCTGTGGAGCCATCTCTGCCAGCCCCATGTCCAAGCAGGTGAGAGAGAAAAGGCAGTGTCCCCCCTCAGTTTTGGGATGCTGGAATGTGGCAATTTGTCCCAGGTTGCTGGGGAAATCAGCAGGAGGCATCGGACCAAAATCTGGAGAGTCTGGACTCTGGTTGAGATGCTCCCAGTGAGGCAGGGCAATGGTAACTGAGAGCCAGCAGCACTCCACCAGCCCTGGCATCCTCCTTGCCACTCACCTCTGACCCCCACAACCCCCTGGAATGGAGACCAGCTGTGCCAGGGAGTCCAAATAGCTTCAGTCACCTCTGGGGACCCGTCTGCTTGTAGAGGACGCATGCTGGAGTTTGGCTTGGCTTCGTTTCAGCTTCCAGCCTTTGCCCTGCTTTCCTCAGCAAAGGCATCCTGCAGCATTTGGTTCCTCCTGGGGATATCTCTCTCCAAGTTACATTTTGACTAAGTTATTTCTGATCTGCATTTGGGTGCCAAGCACAATGAGCCCTTCTAGTCTCTCCAGCCACCCGATCATTTAGGCAAGTTTGGAAACTTCCTGAGTCTCTACTTTCCTCAGCAGTGGCATCCCCAGGTGTTCCCAGCAGGGATGCCACCCCTGAAGGTCACAGGTGGTGGGTAGTGTCCAGGCTGGAGACAAACCCTGCTGCATCTACTAGGAGTGTGTCCATCTGATGCTTTTCCTTTGCAGATCTGCCTGGCATCTAATTCGTAATGTGCCAAGTTAGCTGTGATGAGATCATCAGGACACAAAGTGGTGCTCAGTTGACTGCTGTAGGAAGCTTCATACCTCTGTGGTGCTACCAAATATGTGACCTCTGAAATAAAACTAGAATTGTCCCAGGTGTTGTCTGCAAGGAGAGTTTTCTGAAAGAGTGGGCTGGCTTGCCTTTATTCTGGTCTTGGCTCTTCTCCATTGCCTCCCAGACCTCCTTCCCTGTGTCTGCCCTGGCCCATGGCAGGTCATGCTTAGAGGGATGCAGGTGATGTTTTTCTGAGGGCAGAAGATTCCACTGGTGCTGCAGTGGTGCTGGGTTGCTTCCCACCCTTCCCATAGCCCTAACTAGTAATCTCTTTAATTTTGCTCCTTCCTCAGTATCCCATGTCCTTGGTCCAACAAGATTATAGAGGTGGGTGGGTAAAGGCATAAGGATCTGTGTACAGAGGAGAAAGGAAAGGATGAAGATCCCCAAGGACCCCTGCAGGAGTGCTGGAGGATGTCCTGTCTTGTCTCCACAAGCAAACGGAGACATGTGAAGATGGAGACATGTCTGGCCCTGGGCATCTTGACTCAATCTCATGGGCCTTTGTGCTTTCCAGTCCTTGGACCTGCTGTATGGCACTGTGCCTATCCTGTGGTGGCTCTGCAGATTTCCAGGTCACTGCCTGCTGCTGGCAGGGAACAGTCTCGCCTAGAGCTTTTCATCAGGAATCTGAGATGCCAGCCAGTGTTGAGGTTGAACTGGGAGGGATGCAGTAGTAAGTGAGCTGGGGATACTGACAGGGGCTGGCTGAGCATCTGGTGCCCCTGGCTGGAAGCTGGAGCAAGGAAGCTTTTCTTGTCTGCCTGTTTTCTTGCTTGGAGGCAGAGTATAGGTAGATGAGACAGGAGGTGGGGCTGGTGTATGAAATTGGCAATGGTTAAGAGTGTGGTGTGGGTCACCATCTGCAAGTCAAGTGGCTTTCTCATGTCTCTCTGATCCAGAGGTCTGGTGGCAGTGCTTGGGCTCGGGGCTGTGCTTGCCACATCCCCCTTTGTAATGCTGACATGAGGGGACACCCCAAGAGCACAGCAAGCTCTGTGTTCTCCTCTCAGCCCAGGTCAATGGACTGAGCAGGGGGTTTGGCTCTTCCCCAGCAACCACCAACTCTTTCCAGCAGCCCCATGAGACAGGGCTCCAAAGAGGCCGGATCCCCAGGGATGCAAAGATGCCTGGAAGCACAGCTGGCCAGCTATCTGGCCTACATCTGGAGCACTGGGGCTCTAATTCCCAAAGCCACATTCCATTTCCCATGGTGAGGACAGCAGAGAGGATTCAGCCTGGCATGTAGTGCCAGGCCCCAAAATAAAGCCATTTAGGATTGCCTCTGTCAGGACCACCACAAAGCAAATACATCCGAGCCTGGTTAGGGATGGTGGTGGGTTATGGTGAAAATAAGACTTTGCAACTCCCTCCCTTCTGACTTGCTGGAAGAGAGAGCATAAAAAGGGAAAAGTTACAGTGCTGTGTAATTAGAGAGCAAATGAGGAGAGCAGCAGCGTCTCCACATGAGAATGGAAGAATTAATGTTCAGAAAATCAGTCCCAAACCAATTCCTTGCTTTGCTTCAGCCTTCAGTAAGGGCAGTGGCATTGAAAGTACAGCCTGGAGGATGGGGAGTGGGAGGAAGGTGGAGAAGAGAAACTGCTGCTACTGGAAAAGAACAAAACCACAGAAGGTTCAATGTACTGGGCCTGGGTAGAGGGGCTGAGCTGCACAATGGGAACCTGGGATTGCTGCCACACAATGATGGTGGCAGGGTTCTTCTTTGGCAAACCATCCTCTTTATAAAGCCCCAGTCAGGCTGGAGTGGTACTGAATGACCTGTGCTCGTGGAGGAGGAAGAGCAGTCTGGGCAGATACAAGTCCCTGTGTCTGATATCACATTCTAGGTAAGGTTGAGGAAGAATACAAATACACACAGTCAAATGGGAAGAGCAGTCATTGAGGGGGCAGGCAGGGTCAGACCGCAATGCAGGTGCTGACGCTTTTGCTCCCTTGAGGTATGTGTCCAGTGCCTGAATCCCTGCGTCACTCTGAGGTGAGCAACACTACAGGAAGTGCTCCCTGTCCAACACAGACACTGGCATTTGTCTGTGCAACTAGAGGGGGAACCGATCTGGGCACCTGTCATGCAGGTCTTGGGGCACCTGCAGGTACATCAGTGTCTCCCTCTTGTACAAGGGGAGGGAGAATAGGACTAGGGATGTGTCATGACACCTGAGCATTGTGGATGCCAGGATGTGTGACCTGCCTGCTGGGTTGGGAAGGGGTCTCAGGACATGATGCCATGCTTGTGGATGCTGCACACACTGTGCTGGCTGCCACCGCTGCACCACAGCTGGGTGCTGCCAAGTGAGTGGGAGGAGTGTGGAGATGGGATGTTTTCTCAGCCACCTCACGGTTCTAGAAATTAATCTAGGAAAAGAAATGAGCTGAATCCTCTCCATCTCCCTCTGTGGTGCAGTCGCTTGTCCCACACTCAGCTGGAGTTATGTAAGGACATGCCAGCAGAGCAGGGTCGTGCTGGGGCACAGGCGGGCATTGCTCTGTCCCGCTGCTGCCTGGCTGTGCCTGTGTGTGACCCGTGTGTGCTGAACCCCCAGACGGGGTCAGCAGAGCCCATGCATTGTGGAGCGTGTTGTGTGTGTGCACAAACGTGGGGGCACGTGTTGCATCTGCCCGGGGTTACACACGAGTGTGTGTTGTGAGCCTGTGTGTCTTAGGGGAGCGTTTCCTGGGTGACAAACCCGGGCCAGACCTTCCAGCACAGAAATGGAGGTTTCTGTCTGTGCATCTGCCATGTGGGTGTGCTGCTGGGCATTGACACATTGTATGTCTGGCACATATATGTGCCCCATACCATGCACGTGTCAGGCCCTGCTCAGCTCCTGACAGGTCCGGCTCAAGATTTTGGGGGTGGAGTGATCTGTCTGGCCACTCCAGAGGGGTTTTTGCTCCAGTAGCATCCCTGTAGAGGGGTCTCCACTGAGCGCTCATAGGAGCAAACATGGCTGGGAATGCTTATGTGTGTGCTAAGGGGGAATGTACCATGTGAGAGTCTCTTGATTTGGGACTGGGGGCTTCCCACCCCTACCAGGGAACATGGGACACCCCACTGTGCCATGAATCTGCTCCAGTCAGAGTTCCCCACCTGCGGAGCTGGGGTTTGCCTGTCAGGACATGCATGGATACAGACTGTACTTCAGTTTGGAGCAGGTGGTGAAGAAAGTGGCTGGGGGTGGTGGTGGGGTGGAATTCCTGGAGGGCTTAGGGGTGGTCGCACGTGTCTGCCACACATGTCTCCCTGCGCGTATGTTTGCATGTACGGGCAAAGCTTCCGGAGAGGGTGAATGAATGAGGCAATTCACTATTTCAGCTCTGGCTCTGGCGAGGCTTTTCCTTTAGAGGCAGGCGTGTGCCGGCGTGTGGGCTCCTGCCTGCGTATGTGCGTGGGCTCCTGCCTGCGTGTGCAGGTGGGCACCGAGGGGGCTTCGGGAGATGTTTGCCACGTCAGGGAATTCACTGTGGGGGCTGTCGCGCGCCCCCGCAGTGCTCGCTGCCTTGTCCGCATAGCGCAGCGTTGTGTAACTTCCGATGCCCCGCCGGATCTCCTTACCCGGCAGAGGGGGATGCTCAGGCTGCCCTCCCTGCCTGCTGCCGGGGACACTTCCCCACATCTGAATGGGATGAGGGGGGCAGTCCTAATGTCTCATGGATGCCAGCGTCTTTTCTTCTCACCGTGGGCAGGGCTGTCCCTGAACGGCAGGTCTGCCCCAGCAGACAGAGGGACTTGCTGCAGGAAAAGCCCTTGGCAGCCAAAGAGACAGGAACAATTTTCCCAAGTCTCACAAATTTGTGCACCTCAAACTAGGTGTTTGCTCTGGAAGTGGTAAGGGGGGCTATGTGTCTACCCCCATGGGGACCCACAAAGAACATATGCCTGCTGCCGTGGTTCTCTGTATGCCAGGACCTGTAAGACCCAGGCTGAGACCCAGCAACTCATCTCATGTAATTCTGGGCAATGGGGAGAGGAGGAGGGTCCATCATCCTGGTGCCCACAGCCCATTGGATGTATCCAGGGGAGACGAGGCAGCTTTGCTGTTCCAAGAAGCAGAAGGGGGGGATCCGCCTGACATTTTTGTCTCTCCTCCACCGTGTTGCCATGCCAGTACTGCCGTTTCCATGCCAGTACAGCTGTTTCCATGCTGGTACTGCCGTTGCCAGGCTACGCTGAGGGTACTGGAAGAGGATGTCAGGTTGCTTTGAGGATGAAAAGACGGGAGATAAAGCCGGGGTGATGCTGTGGCCTCTGAATCCCACGTTGCTGCCAGCCCAGGGACCTGCTGTGCACAGGCCAGCTCAGAGGGGCCAAGCGGTGACAGAGTTGTTGCTGCCCGTGGGAGCTGGTGTGATGGGTGGAGGTCCCTAGGGCTGGGTCCTGGCAGGTCACTGGTTTTGCAGTGCTCACCCAGCTCACCAGTTGCCTGGTCGTCCCCTGACATTGCCCAGTGCTCCGCCGACATTACTCGGTGCTCCCCTGACCTTGCCCAGTGCTCACCCTGCATTTCCTTGTGGTCCCATAGCATTGCTCAGTGCCTCCTCGACACTGCCCCGTGTTCTGTCTGGCACTGCTCAGTGATCCCTTGGCACTGCTCAGTGCTTCCCCTGCAATGCCCAGTGTTGCCCCCAGCATTGCTCAGTGATCCCCTGGCGTTGCCTGGTGCTCAGGGTGATGGAGGGATGATCTGATGGCAGCCTTCTATGTCTGTGGTGGTGTTTTAGCCACCAAATTTACAAAGTCATCAAGCCATGTTGAACATATGGACATGAAATCATGCTGGTTTATAGCCCCTTCTTCAGTTCCCTTTCCCGCAACATCCTGGGCCATGGTCCTGCTGTCATATCCCATATATGTTCAACTGACAGGACTCCTGGCTGTAACTTTAGGGGACTTTCTAGCCTAAAGATGATGTTCCCTTGCAAATATCCTCCTGGGCTGGATGGTCTGGAGGGCACACAGGTCACTTAGGTCCTCTCCAAATGCATGGAGCAGGTACAGGCTCACATAGCTTCATGTGCCAGCTGGGTTGGAATGTTTGTACCCCAGTTATGTGGCAAAAATCTTTGGAGAGTGGGGAGAAGAGTGGCAACCTGCAGGTGAATGAGGCAGGGTGGCCCAGTCAAAGTATCAGTAGGAGTTGTGGCTCTTTGTGCTTCGTTTGCTCTTCATCCTCATGCCAGCCCCTAAAGCACAAGATGACCCCAGGAAATAGATTTGGTACATGTTGGCTGTGGGAACAGCTTATGTGGTGGGGTCCCTTCCTTCCTGGGAGAAGGGATTGATCCCAGTGAATGCTGAGCCCCTTGGTCTTGGCATCCCCTTCTCCTGCCTTTGATTTTTGTGTGTCAGGTGGTTACGTGAGAGCGCTGCTGTGGGCTGGGGCTCAGGAGAGATGCCACATAGTGAGGTCATTTTTCCACCTTCTGAGGCCCACCCTGTGCAGGCAGCTGCCATGTGTTTTCCCGTGCTTGGGATAGGTCTCTGAGTCAATGCCCATCTGTGGGGTAGGGGCCAGGACACCCCCTTAGATGAATGTATTTTCTCTCCAAAAGTGAGCAGCACCTCCCAGTCCCCCAGCTCTTGTGCTCTTTCTCACCAGTACATGATGTCCCTCCGGCAGAGAGGGGGAGCACTGCCAGAGCATCCCACCTAGCCTCCACCTTCCCTCCACCCATCTCCTTCCAGCCCCCCTCCCTCCACCCCCGCGCTCCAGCCTAAATAATTCCTCCTCTGCCTGGCGGTGTGCAGACTGCTCTCCTGTCCTTCCCTTAGTCATCGCTCAGCCAAGTGAGACAGATATAGTTGTGTGCGGCTCCTCGTGGATCAGTCACTCCAGCCCCCAGATCATTTCACTGATGGGTCATGGGGTGCCCCACGCCAAACACGAGGTGCCTCCCTCCTTTATTACTCCCATCCTTGCTGCCAGAGGCACCTGAGGAGTGAGTGGCCCGACTGATGCTGTGTGGGTTGGCAGATCCCCCAGATGGATCTCTGTGTCTCTGATCGGCCGGGTGCATCTGCCTGTGCCAAGCATCGTGCTGGCTTTCTGGAGTGGCTCGGATCCAAATCCTTGCTTTCCAGGTACTCTGGCTGCCTTCCTCCTTCCCAGGCCAGCCATGGTATGCCTTGGCTCTATTTAGCTCCCACATTAGTCCTGGATCGATGCCTTCTTACCAGTGTCCCCAGCATGTCCTGTGGCTTGGGGGTGAGCTGAGAGGACTGTGTATGTTGGCTTATGGTTCAGGGTCATTTCCCAAATGGAAAGGGGATGCTGGGATGCACAACACACATGTGGGGTGAGGGGGGATGCTGGGGCACGCAGGGACATGCATGCCACTGTACAGCTGCCCCTGTGCTACCCAGAGGGACCATCAGCATCTGCTCTAATTCCAGCTGTGGGGCTTGGATACACACAGCCGAAGTGGGAAGGCAGGTACTGCCCTTCACTGTACCCCAAATAATTTGGCAGCCAATGGCCCCTGTCATACCAGCCCTGCTGGTGCTTGGTAGCAGCTGCTCAGGGGTCAGTGGGGCCCTGGTGTCCAGGCTGCCACAGAGAGGAACACGGAAGTCCAGGGCTGGGGCCACTGTCCCTGATACCACCTCCCAGTTCCACTGCAATGCCAGGGCAGTAGGAGCAGGGAGATGCAGAGGGAGGAACCCAGGACTTGTGCTGTTAATGTGTTGCTTCTACATGGCCTTGCACTGAGACAGGAGAGGACCTGGACACCCTGCCTGAGTGCTGCGTGGGTTGCCAGGATGAGTCACAGCAAAGCTGCTGTGGAAAAAAGATGCTCAGTGTGCCTGGCACCCTTCTGTGCCCCCCCTCATCCCAGGGCCTCCTCTGCACCCCTTGCACCACGCGGGAACCCCGTGTTCTATTCCCCTGTGCTGTGGGGAGAGAAGTGGGAGAGAGCCTGCTGGGAACAGGAGGCAGTGTCTGTCAGCCCTCCACTGTCAGGGCCACCGAGCCAGCAATGTGGGGGTGGCAGGAGCCGGTGGTGGCACAGTGTGCCTCTGGGAAGCCATGCACAGCTCCTGCATGGACTCCTGTGAGTAGCCCAGGCCACCCTTCCGGGAGAGGAGCACACCACTTCCATGCTGGAGTGCCTGTGGGGTTGTGTCCTGTTGAGGCAGCTCATTCCACAGTTGACAGCATGCCAGGGGACATGTTGGGAGTTTATCTCATTTCCCCACTTAAGTCACATACAGCTTCCTCCAGACTTCCCTGTGGATCCAAGCGGCTTGTAGTTGGTTGCAGGAGGTGCTGGTGGACATCCCTGTCCTTATCCCTGCTACCACACCTAGTGCTGGGCTGCATTTCCATCACTTGAACATCCTTCCGAGCCCAGTGGCAGTGCCGGGTGTGGTCAGACCCTGTGGTTATTTGGGGGGGGTGCAATGGCTTTGGGGGGTGCAGATGAGGGAGTGCCCAGGGCTCCTATCAGGGGATGCAGGCAGGAGAGGGCTCTGAATCCCTATGCATCTCATAGGGAAGGGATGTTAGACTCGAGGTATTGCTGGGCTGGTGCCTCTTCTCCAAAGGCCCAGGGTTTCCCAGCTCTAGGGGACTGCAGAGGATGGAGCTCATCCCTGCAGGAGCCTGCGACTGCCATGGCTGGGTCCCAGCTCCCCACGCAGGGTGTGTGGCCCTCCATTCACCTGGCAAAGGCACTTAAGCAGGGAGGAAGAAGGTGCTATAGGGCAGAGGTTGGAATCAGAGCTTGGGCAGGAGAGGAAGGGTGTCACAAGCCAGCCTACAAAATGATTTCTGGATAGAGAGATGAGTCCCTGCATCCTCCCTTCCTGCATCCTCCCTCCCTGCATGTTCTGTGCAGGTCCCAAAGTGGCACCGCCGGCTCCCGGCGCGGTGCAGGGGCGACACCCCGTGGCCACCTCTCTGTTGCAGGGGGCACACACACTTCCTACTTGGTGGCCCCTTGCACCACCCTCTCCCAGCCCCTTCACCCCCCAGTCCTCCCTGAAGTCTCCCCAGAGGTCTCTAGTGCCCCTACGGACCCTGGCTCGGGATAAGGAGAGGGTCTCTTCTTAGTGGCCCAATCTTGTCATCCAGTTCTGCGCCCCAAAACCTCCTCAGCTTTCCCATCTCCTCTCCCTGCTCACAAGTGGGAGGATGTTGCCAAATGGGAACACTTGTCCCTGCTCTGGATGGTCAGTCCTGCTCTGGCCCGGGAGGGGAAGGATAGTTGGGGCCTCCAGGGTGTCGCTGCCTCCGGGGGCTGTGGCTGTTGCTTTCACTGTCACAAGCTGCCCAGAGAACCCTCTTTTCCTGCCATTGGTCTCTGACAGTCCTGTGGCAGTGATAGGATGGGGCTCTGACATCTTGCCCCAGTGATAGCCAGGTGCCATGGCTCATGGTGACACTGTCTTAGCCCAGTGGGTCCCCCTGGTCACCTCTGTCCCTCCTGTGTCAGCACAGCTTCGCACACACGTTCCTGAAGTTTGGTCAGCTTTGGTGTGGGGCACACTGTGGTCACTTTCCCTCTGGGACACACCAGACCTGATGGCACTTGGCCAAGCCCAGGGGAGTCCCGGGGACAGGCAGAGGTGTCCAGTCTCAGAGGAGGGTGTTATCCTGAACCCTGGGGTGCAAAGCCAAGCACCCATATTCCCTACCAGCAGAGGTTTTTGGAGTGGGTGGCAGCCATGTCCAGTGGTCCTGCAGCCTGGCAGAGGGGGAAACTCTAGCAGTAGGGCACTACTACTCCCCATCCCCTGGGGTTCCTGTGGGATGGCAAAGACATCCTGACCCGGGCCAGCTGAGGTGCTCCAGTCCCCTTGCAGAGGGCAGGACCACCCGGGAGAAGGGTGGATGATGCTCTGATTGCTGCCTGCTGTGAAACACATGCACGAGCCAGAGCTGCCCCCCAGGACCCAGGACTCTGCCCCTGCCCCCAGACTGGATGATGCTGGACTGGGGCTGAGAACCCCCACTGGGGAACACAGCAATGACTGTGTGGCACCTGGTGGTGGGTAATGGACGTGGGACAACAGACCCGTGGGCTGCACAGGCACTGTCAGTACAGCAGGGCTTGGGAGGGTTGGGCTGGACAGCTGGTTCTTGCCCCAGCCTTAAATCCCACATGAGCATCCTGATCCTGTGGTCTCTGGCCTCCGGGATCTCAGTGGGGAGATTTGCACCACTGTTCAGGGAAAGTTGGCACCAGCACTTTTTTGGAGGTTTGCATTAGCATTCAAGGGGATTCAGGGACAGGTTTGCACCAGTGTGTAGTGAGAAGTATTCAGAGAGAGCTTAGTGCCAGCTTTCAGGTGTTTGGGAGGTTTGCACCACGTGCAGGGGAAGTATCCCTCAGCATTTAGGGAGGGGTTTGCCTGAGCATCAGGATGGCGGTCTGCAGGGCACAGAGGCTTTCTGGGGACAGTGTCTCTGCGGACAGCAGCTCCTGAAGGAGCAAGTGACAGCTAAGAGGAGCCACAGCACCACCTTGCCCACTCCTCCACCACGTCCTCCTGCTTCTGCCCAGACCTCGATGGTGCCTGTGTGGGACATGGCTGAGGCACACTCTGCTCCGTGGAGGTCGCTCACTGGGCACCTGCTGCTGTGGCAGAGGATGTGAGCTGGGATGACAGTGCCACAGCAGTGACAGCACAGCCCTGCGGGACATAGGCCCCCCTGGCCACGTGTGGCCCTTGTTTTAACCAGCTCCCCGGAAACACCAGCCGGCTGTGTGCCCTGGCAGGGATGCCAGAGTGCTGCAGGGGGTGGCAGGTGGGCTGGAGCTGGGAAAGCCACCTGTACCTTGTTTCCCAAGGGAAGAACTGAGAGCGGAGTGGGGCTGGATTAGGGCCCAGGAGGATTTGCTCTCCCGGTCTGGATCCTGAGGGCTCAGGATGTCGGTTTGGGGTGGTGGCAGTGGATATCTCACTCCCAGCGTCCCCAAGCCTGTGCTCTGCCCCAGCTTTCTCTTCATCTCCAGCAGATGGAGCAATAACACAGTGATCAACACCATCTCGCCATGTGAGGGCTTCCTGTGGCTTCCCGCGGCTTCCCTTGATGGGCAGAGCACGCACCCATGATATCCCACCATCAGGCGCAAAAAACACCGTGAGCTCCCCCCTCCCCCAGATGCCCATCCTCTTCCTCAAGGTGATGGGTGCCTCTCCCAGGTGCTTTTACAGCTGCTCTGGCTCCCAGAGCCGGAAATACTTGCTGGATTTTCTCTGGGGATGAGCTGCACACTGCTCCTGTGGTCTAGATGCCATGGCAGCCCACTGTGGCCTTGGGAGTGGGCTGAATGTCCGAGTCCAGCTTTTAGCACCAAGCTCTGTGTCCCTGCAGACAGCACAGATGTTGCCAGGGCAGCATCTAATTCTCCTAATTCTCTCTAATACCTCCTAATTCTCTCCCAAACTCTCTTTGCAAACCCCATTCCCCTCCCAGCTGCAGTGCACGCACTGTGAAAGAAAAGTCCCCCCAGGCAGGTGAGCCTCCTTTACCGATTCTCACAGATCATTTGTGCCACCATCAAAAGCTGCAGCTTCCTGTGGGAGCTCCGTGGATGTGACTAGGACTGGAGCGCTCCAGCCATGGGGACCACTCTCCTTCTTGGTGTCTTTGTGGGGTTATTTTGGGTTTCCCAGCACTGCTGCAGACAGCCTATTCCCAGCATCCAGCAGTCCCCAGTGCTCAGTTCACAGCCTCCAGTGCCTCTGAAGGCAGGAAGCACCCTCATCCCGGTGGATGATTGTCCCTTCCACTGCAGGGACTGGGGTTTTTGTAGGGTCAGCCAAGCACTCTCCCTACTGTCTGCTTTCCTGGGGACACATGGGGCACCTCGAGTTTGCAGGGTTCTGGGTGCACCTGCTGGCTTCCCCACCCTGCTGCTGTGGGACACTCTGGGGATGGGAGGCCAAGCCTGCCTGGTGGGACAATGACCTGAGGCTGGGATAGGATCTTAAAGATAACAGGCCACTGTGGATCCCCAGAAGTGCCTGAGGAGAAGCCAGAAGCCCTGAAAGCGCACCCTCAGGAGGCTGGTTGGACACAGCTGTTTAATGGATGTATCTCAGTACAGATAGGGAGTTGCAACCCACGCACCCACGGCCACCTCCTCACCATGGCTCTGGCCACATCTCGGACCTGGCATACGAAATATCCCCATTGACGCTCTGGCCACATCTCGGACCTGGCATCCAAAATATCCCCATTGGCCTGGCATGCCAGGGCGGTAGAGGAAGATGTCGTGGCACTGATGCACCTCCTGGTCTTGCAGTGGGAGTGACCCTGGAGAGGGGAACTGTGCCCTGGCTGGGGAAATGGGGCTGAGTGGGATGGTGCCCCCATTGCATCGGGGATGGAGGTGAGGGAGTGACCAGGTTGCTGCAAGTGCACCCCTGGTCTGTGTATACCCCAGGCCCCCCCGGCTGAGCCAGGGCACACCAGGCAGGGAGAGGCTGAGGGCATTGCAGGGGAGGAATTGGAGGGGCAAGGAGCAGCTGCTGGGGCTGCCATGAGACCTGGGCATCCCGGCCCCTGGTGTGTTTGGGGCAAGGTTTCCGGGGTGCCTCCTCCTTCACCTGTGGGCTGAGCACATCTATCCACCACAACAGCGTTGCCGAGCACCAAACCTGCCCAGCGAGTGCCTCGCCCCTGCAGCTGACACCTGGGGGGCTCTGGGCTCTGCCTCCCTCTCCTCACCACAAGCAGTAATGCCCCTAGTGAGGTGGGGTTGCTTACTCGCCATGCCGGGGAGAGAGCAGGACTGAACAGGGTTGGGGACTGGAATGCTGGGTGCATGGAGAGCAACCCTTGGAACCAGGGGTACAGGAGGGGATGAGGGATGCAAGGGAGTGCTGAGGGCAAGGTCAGATGCACAGGAGGCCTCCCCTACATCTCACCTTGCCCTCCCATCCCTCTGAAGCTTTCTAGTCCTGGTGCTCCTTCCCACACCACTGCTGTCCACATTAAATAGTTGGTCCCCAGGAGGGCAGGGCCAGGGAACACTCCCCCAGACACAGCCACCAGCATGCAAGGATGGACCTACTGGGCTCCAGTCCCTGTAGGAGCAGGGCAGGGATGTGAAAGACCCTGAAGGGGTCAGCCACATTCTCCCCTCGAGGATCCATGATGCCAATGAGCTGAGACACTGTTTGCCGCAGACCTGGCGGCACACAGAGGCTTAGCTGTGGCTCCCCTGTGGCACTGGGGGAGGCTGGGGGCACACAGGTGCCGGGCACCGGTTCTGCTGTGACCCCGCAACTACCCAGAGCAGACCCTGCTCTGTCTGTGGGTTCCAGGGGCTCCAGGCGCTGGCAGGTGAGGGGGTGCTGTGGGGACGTGGATCATGGGGGCAGACAGTTCCCTGGGCCCCACACCCCACCATGACCCCAGGACCAGGACCTGGGGCCACGGTGCCTGCGGGGCGCGGGGCCAGCGGGGACACGCCCTGCCCCTCCCGCCTCCCCCACCAATCAGAGCAGCCCCCACCCTCCCAGCCAATCATGGCCCAGCACCTGTCCTCTTCACAGCCAATCCGAGAGGGAGGCGGGGCAGAGCGCGGCACGGCCACCTCCCCACCAGCCAATCAGCGCCCAGCTCCGCCCCCAGGGGCGGGTGGGGCAGGTCTGCATGGCGGGAGCAGCGTCGCGCCCTCGACGCGCCGCGGGGATTAGGCGGGGGGCTGCAGGTGGAGGGCGGCACTGTTGGGGCGTGCGGCCAGGATGTAGGTGACATTCTCCCGCAGGAAGCCGGGCCAGTCGACAGTCCTGTGGGCAGATGTGGGGTCACTGGCCACCCCAGCTGGCACTGCTGCTCCCCTGGAAACTCCCCCCAAAATGAGGGTGTCCCCCACCCCTGCACACAGCCCTCCCTCACCTGGGCTCCTCCTGCTTCGTGGCTGGCAGGATCTTCTCTGGGCTCTTGCCATTCCTGCTGCTGGCAGGGCTGCCCTCTGATATGGGCCCCACGTGGCTGATGCTGTGGGAGGGAGGAGGATACCCTTCATCCCTGGGTGTTCCTTGCACCCCAGATGGTTGTGGTGGCAGGGGGAGGAGGGTGCACAGGGCTGAGGGGCCACAGAGGGAAGGTGATGAGAAGTGGGAGCACCCAATTTGTGTGCCGAGACCCTGTGGTGGCTGCTGGGGCTGTGAAAGGAATGCCGGCTTGGATGTCACCCCTACACCAGGATGGGCATCCCCATACCTGACATTGCAGGACAGCATCTCCTTTTGGTGCTTGCGGAACCAGGTGTGCCGGGCCTGGCGACACTCGGCCTCCCCTATGAAGCCATCGTTGTCCTGGTCCAGGGCCAGGAAGGCTGCCCGTGCCCGCTCCCGCTCCTTGGGTGTCAGCAGCCGCAGCAGGGCATTCTAGGGGGGCAGAGAAGGGAAGGGAGAGAGCTCACCTCATGGAAATCTCCCAGCTCCTATGCCCAAAACTGTGGGGGTCTCCTGCCCTGGGTGCCATGGCCTTTGGTAGTGGCCATGGGACTCAGACCCAGGTGCCACAGCCATGGGTGCCAGTTGTAGGAGCCAGCTCCAGGTGTTGTGACCATGGGAGCTTGTCTTGAGTGCTGTGACCATGGGTGCCAGCCATGGGAGCAAGGCCTGGATGGCACAATCATACCTGTGGCCGTAGTTTCTGCAGCAGCTGGATGGACTCATGGGAGAGGAAGTCCTGCCACTCGATGTGCCCCTTCTTGTCGGGGTCCAGGGCATTGAACTGCAGGGCTGCCTGCTCCTCCTGTGCCTCGGCCATGGGCTTCTCAAACTGCTGCTTGTGCAGCAGGTGTTTGTAGCGCAGGAAGTCATCCAGGGTGAGGCAGGTCTCTGTAGGGGACAGATTGGCTCTGCAGTGCCTGGGAAGAAGGGGGGACCCCCTTCCCCACCTGCCTCCCCCAGCCTCCTGGGATCTGCTGTGGGGAACTTACACACCTGGAATGATCTTGCAGTTCTTCAAGGTCTCCATCAGGCTGTACATCTCTTCTTCTGTCAGCAGCAGATTGAGGTTGTCCTGGGGTGAGGGGCAGAGAGGACCCGTGGGGCAAAGGCATGGGGCTGGTGGAGCATCCCGCTGTATGGCAGCACTGGGATCCCTTGACGGCATGTGGGCGTAGGCACCCACACCCAGAGAGGGATGGTGTACTGTGTCACCCTGGGGTTCTGCAGTTGGGTGGCTCCACACCCAATGGCTTTGGCCATTCCAGCTCTCCCACAGCGTCTCATGTGCTCAGCAGCCCATCCCATGGCCAAGGTGGGCAGCAGGAGGTGGGGGGCAGCAGGTCCCCCATTGCCCTGGATGAGGCTGTGAGGTGGGACCCTGTTCATGTCTGTGTGGGGCAGGGTTCCCCAGGGAGCTCCCACCACCCAGCAGCAGCCCAGTGTCCCCTCCTCCAGGCACTCACGCAGTAGTAGCAGCTCCAGCCTGTCTCAGTGTGCGCCGTCTCCGTCACCTCCACGGTGCTGTCCTTCTGCAGGTACCCCATGCGGCGCAGGCAGCCGTCGTGGTACACCCGGGGGCAGATGCGGCACGGGAAGAGGCTCTCGGCCGTCCACACCTCGCAGATCTCACACATTTCGTCATTCACGATCTGGGGAGGGGCGGGCAGATCCTCAGCAGAGCAGTGTGGGCAGGGGCCTGGCTTCTCCAGGTGGGTGGTGTTTTGCGGGTGGGGGTAGAGTGGATGGGGGGATGGGAATGCGTGGGGCTGGAGTAGGGAATAGGGGGGTGGTGAGGTCGTAAGGGACACGGCTGGTTGAGTTAGAGGACCGTAGGCAGGTTTATTGGGATGAATGGTGGGTGGATGGGTGTGGCTGTAGGGTTGCTGGGGCTTTGAGGTTGTATGTGCTCTGGGGTTCAGCATGGTAGTGTGGGTGGCTGGACTAGGGTTGTAGGTTGGCTGTTTCTTAGTGTTGTAAGTATGAATGGATAAGCTGTAAGGTTTTTCACACATTTCTATTCCCAAGAAATACTGATGGTACCCTGCATGATTTAGCCTCAGAGGGTGGCTGGGCACTGGAACAGGCTGCCCAAGGAAGTAGTCACAGCACCAAGCCTGACAGAGTTCAAGATGCTTTTGAACAATGCTGTCAGGCACATGGCGTGATTGTTGCGGTGTCCTGTGCAGGGGGCGGGACTTGGACTTGATGGTCCTTGTGGGTTCCTTCCAGCTCAGGATGTTCTATGTTCTGTGGTTCTGTGGAAAGCTGTAGGTGGGCTGGGGTGTAGGCTTGTTGGGTTGGTGGGTGGATGGATGGTTAGGGTTGTGGGTGTGGATGGGTGGGCTGTAGGATTGCGTGCATGGGTGGATAAACTGTTGGGTTGTGGATGGGCTGGGCTGTAGAGACTGCAGGTGTGAATGGATGGCTTGAGTTGCAGGCTGGCTGGCTGTAGGCTGACAAACACATACATCAAATTGTCCTTCTCTTTATCCCAAAGCTGGAGCTGTCTTCCCCACCAGTGACCTCTTCTTTCTGAGACATACCAGGTTCCTTCCAGGGCACATCTAAACAGTTGCACCCTCCTCCCCATGTGGGCAGCTGCCCAGCCTGGCCCCTGGCACCCTGCCCCACTGAGCCATGTCCATAGGGTTTTGCCATGCCCAGGGAGGCTGTCACAGCCCTGGGCTCTACCCAGTCCCCATGGCTCCATCTGCTCACCTGCTCCCTTTGCTCCAGGCTGATGTCTGGGGGCTCATCATCATGCAGCTCCCGCTTGGGCCGGATGAAGGCGGGTGGCGTGAACCTGTTGGCCCGGTCAAACTCCTCTGGCTCCACGCCCCGGCCATCCCGCAGCCGTTCCCAGGCTGCTTTGGCACTGGCACTGGCACTGCTCTCCTCTGGCTGGGAAGGTCCTGCCGATGCCTCCTCCTCTCCTTCCTGCACCTCCTGCTCCAGTGTCCCCCGGCGTGAGGTCCCTGCCTCTCCCCGGCGCCGTGTCGATGGCTGCTCCCGCAGCCCGTCCTTGAAGGCTGACACGGCCAAGCTCACCTTCTGCACCCTCTCCACTGTCTGCCGCCTGGACATTAGCACCCCCATGGCTCTGTGGGGGAAGGAAGGAGCTCAGTGCTAGCACCTCAGGATGCAGTGCTGCTCCCTGCCCTTGCACCGTGTCCCTGACCCCAAAACGTTGTCCTGGTGGCTTTCTCCCAGATATGCAAGGGGCAGCTCCAGGCAGGGAGAAATGGCAAGCTGGCACTGAGATTATCCATGGTAGCCATGGACCCTGGCTGTGGAGGGTCTAAGTGTTGGTGCAGGATTAGGACAAAAGCAGGGAGCTGTTTTGGGGATGCCTCCCCCATGTTTGCTTTATGTGCTTCAGCTGAACAAGAAACACATCCAGGCCTTTCCCACACCAGACCAGTAAATCCCAAAGGGATTGGGACCAGCTTTAATCCTGCCCCTTCCATGCATCTCCTTTCTACCTTGGAGAAAGCCTCTGTGGCCAGTCAAGGGTGAAAGCTGTCCTCCCTGCAGCTCTGCCCAGGACTGGGGCATGGCAGAGCTGGTTTTGGCTCCCTATCCTCCTCAAATTCCTCTTCACCTTCCCATCTCTCTTGCGCTCACATGCTTGTGTGTATTTGTGTTCGTGTGCTGCTGCTGTGATCACTGGGCATCCTGCATCCTGCAAGGAGCCATGCGGGAGAGGTTGGACCAGCCATAGGAGGGCTGTGAGAGTGCAGGAGAGAAGGGAACCAGTGCATGGGATTGAGGCACATGAGTTTCAGTACCAAGGGAAGATCATCTTGGGGTAAAATGGGGTGGTCAACAGCAGCAGCAACAGCAAGTCAGTCTCTGTCTCACTGGGAGTGGGCTGAAGCTGGGAAAAGCAGGACTTGGTCTCCAACATCGTGGGGCACAGCATCACCCCAAATCGGTCCCAGTGCTGCCCTCGTGCCCTTCCTTGTTAGGATTGTGTTATGGAAGATGCTGCCCGGGGCAGTAGTGGAATCACTGTCCCTGATCTTGTTCAAAAAACGTGTAGACGTGGCACTTAAGGATACAGTTTAGTGGTGGCCTTGGCAGTGCTGGGTTAACAGTTGGACTCGATGATCTTAGAGGTCTTTCCCAGCCTTAATTATTCTGTGATTCTACGCTGCAGGAAAGAGGCACTCCCAGCGGGAGCCCAGGGACTAGGAGGTAGAGCGGGGAGATCGGAGCAGCAATCCCCCGCCCCGCCAGCTTCAGCAGGGAAGTCCCCAGGTAGCGGGATAATTAGCAGCACGCGCGCACACGCCGGGATCTCGGGGCTGCGGGAGGACCCGGCGCCGCGGGCGCTGCTGTGTCGGGAAGCCTGGCAGGGTAATTACAGGTGCCCCACGCTGGCAGGGCCGAATGGAGCGGAGCCGAGCGCGCTGGCAGGCAGCGAACACCACTGCGTGCACACGCATGTGATTTCCCAGCCTCTCCCCACCACCGCGGGACCATCTGCCTGCGGATTCCCACGCGCTGAGCCGGGAGTGCAGCACGTGTGGGCCCCGTCCTGCGCGTGGGGGTCCCGGCAGAGTGCCCACGAAGGGGGGTATTTGCACCCGCTGGATGAACCGCCTGGCTCAGAGCTGGTGCCCGGCATTCTTCAGCTCTAAGGGGCTTTGCAAAGGTGGGAGCGGGGCAGAGGCGGAGGCTCGCGTCCAAGCCACAGCGACAGCATCTCTGCGGCTGTGCCAGTGGGAAGGAAGAACACCTGGATGTCTCTACATGCCCACCGTGCCACCACCCCTTGCCCGGGCGGCTCAGGATCCTATTTGCTGTGGGCAGGATCAGCTCTGCTGCTGGGCACCATTGCAGCTCTGCCTGAGAACCGAAGAGTCGGGGATATCACAGCGAGATTCCCCCCAGGTCTGCCCTTGCAGGTCTCTGCATCACCACACGCTGGCCAGATCCAGGCCTCCTCATGGCCAAGGCTTGGGGCAGAAGCAGGGAGGAGAGGGTGCAGAGGGGCTGGGCTCACAGAGAAGAGAAAGCCAGCACACCAGTACCCCCAGCAGCCACACTGGTGCTCCTGATCCCCAGCGTGCTGGCAGCTTCTCCCCACAGTGCTGCTGGGCTCTGGGTGCTCCAGCCCCTCTGCAGTGCAGGGGGGCAACCAGGGCAGTGGGAAGGTGGCTGGTGTATAAACCAGCTGTAATCCCCCTCAGATGTGGTTCCCCTGTGTGTTCATGTCATAGTCACCCACCAGCACTGTGCTGCTGCTTGAAGTTCCCAGCCACCTCCGTTTCCTGTCCTTTCCTAAGTCCAACCTTCAGTGCCTCCTGCCATTTACTGCTGTCTGCCTGAATTTTGGATGGTCTCACTTGTGTCATGACTTGTGTCTGTTCTCAGCCCTGGTGGCCTCTCTGTGCCTACTAGTGCTGCACAGCTGAACCCTGCCTGCACATCCAGGGTTGAATGGCTTCATTCTGAACTCAGTCTCCAGACCCCACTGCCTTTCCACAACCCCCATCGCTCCCCAGATACCCCAAACTTGCTCTGCACTCTCCAGGGCCCCGTTTGCCCTGTGCCCTGCCTGACCCATTGGCTTTGTGAGGTGAGACATCACCCCCACACAGAACCACCCCCACTCCTGGAGACCTCTGGGTGTGTGGAGGGAGAACCAGAAGCTCCCTTGCCTCATAGCAGCCCAGACACCTGAGCAGGCCCTATATCTGTGCGTGTTCCTGGGGGAAGGTGTCCCAACTGCTATTTGTGTCCATCCCCTGAGGCACAAAGTGCCACCACCTGTCTCACCATGACCTGAGGTGCGGGGGCCTCGACCTTGCTGCAAGGCTCCACCGCGGGGCTATTTTTAGGTCGCCCCCACAGAGGAGCTAAATCTGGGCACAGGCGGGAGCTGCCTGCAAACACCCGGCTCTGCTGAGCCCTGCCAGCACCAAGAGCTGTCACAGCAGGGGGTGGGCACCTTCCCACCCCCTTCCCTTCCCTTGCACCCCTGCCCTGATCCTTGGGCAACACCCATTCCCCACACTCTTCTGGTTCGGATTTTCTCCTTTGCTGCTTCATCCCTGCAGCAAAATACTAAGCCATAGAAAGCACTTCATCCTCTTAGCACCCATGGATGCGTATTTCCCAGCCCCAAGAACCTCTCTGCATGGGGAAACTGAGGCATGGAGGCAGGGCTGGTGCAGCTAGAGTGAGAATAAGCCTGTTTTAGATGGGGATGGGGGCACTGGTGGGACAGCGCTGGTAGCCAGCATGGAGGCACCCCAAGAGAAGGAAACAGGGCAGAGCATCCTGATGCAAACAGAGCCAATGCCCCTGCATGGCTGCAAAACCTCCTTTCTCCCACAGCAGAGCCCACGTGGCTTGTGCTGGGGTTATGGGGTGCCAGGTTTGTGGTGCGGGGCGATGAGTGACACACAGGTGGGTGTATCGCAGCACTGCGGGGGCGTTGTGGTGGCTGGGAACACAGGATGGATGTGGTGGGGAGCAGCACAGGGATGTGTTTGTTAGGGCTGGATGTGTTACAGGGTGGATGATGTGTTAGGGTTGGATGTGTTTTGGGGTGGATGTGCTACGGAGCGGCTGGCAGCGCGGGGCGGGTGTTACAGCCCACAGTGGGTGTTGCAGCGACTGTGGGCATGGGGTGGGTGGTGGCTTTGGGTGCAGGGATGTTGCAGAAGCTGTGGGTGTGGGGTGGTGTCTGTGGCAGCTGGGGGTGCGGGATGGGTGTTTTTCAGGGGGCCACGGGTGCAGGGTGGGCTGTTTTGGTGCCCAGCGGTGGCATGGGGAGATGGGGGTGTGGAGCCACAGGGTCTATAGGGCTGACTGTCACCTGCCCCATGGTGTGTCCTCGCTGCAATGCCCCACCAGCAAATAAAGCGTCAGCAGATGCTCGGGCTGGTGCACACATGAGCAGGGTCCCTGGCACCCACCTTCAAAGGGAGGCATCACGGGTGTGCCACGAGCAGAACCTCCTGGATTGCAGCTCCCCAGTTGTGGGGAAGGATGCGCCTGGTCCCCACAGGCTCTCTGCGGTCCAGGCCTCCCCCCTGCCTCAAGAGTTTTTACCCCAAAGCACCTTACTGGGAGCAGCATTAGGGACCCTGGGAGCAGAGGGGTGGGGTACCAATAGGGAGGACACCCCGGGATATCAGAGCCTGTGGCTGCCTGGTCCCAGCGCTTAGTCTGAAGGGCATGGAGCAGGGCTGGGAGGAGCTGCCGTGGCTCTGGCATGGCTCTGGTACAGCCCTGCACACCCTGCCAGCCCCTGCCTGCCTGGGGCAAGGGGGGCCAGCAGTGAAGGCAGAAGGCTCTACTTAGGGGCCATTGCATCCCACCTCCTTGAGCTGGTTAGGGATGGCCACAGGGGTCTGGCAGCACCCTCTTGTCCCCTCTCCCGGGCAGACGGCACATGCTGTGACTCTGGCACTGCTGGGGCTGCTGCTGTGAGGTGATCCAGTTGCCGTGGGTCAGGGGGGTCCATGGCTGATGGTACCCTCCCTACCCTCTGCAGGGCTGTGGGAGTTCAATGGGGATGTCTAGGGGGGTGGCTGGAGCCCCAGATGTGCTGCGTCCCTGTCCTGGGGACACTGAGCCGGTGGCTGCTCTCCCTGCTGGATCAGGTTGCCTGTCCTGCCGCGCCATGGCAGATTTTATAGGTGTGTCGCACACTTCCATCTCCCAGAGGGGGATGAAAATGCCGTGACAGCAGAGTCCCTTCCTCTGCAGCAGACACAGCTCCTGCCCAGTTCTCCACTTCTCCCCCTCATCTCCCTCCCCAGCCCATCTCCCCAGTACCGACATGAGGACCCCAATGCCTGGGCAGGACCTTCCCACCCCATCCTCAACCCTCCTCCCAGGCACTCCATCCCGGGAGCTCTGCACACCCTCTCAGGCACCAGGACCTGGGGGGCAGCGGGAGAACCCACCCAAGGATGTCACAACGTGTGGACAGCCCATGCCATGCACCCAGCAAAGCACCAACTGTGGCAAAAAAAACCACTTACCAGGGTGAGGGTCTGTCTGGGGAACACGAGCCCTAGACAGAGGTCCACACGGTGTCCATCGCCGCTGCCTGTGGCCGCAACCCCCTCTCCACCCGTGGGTGCTCACCACATCCTGTGCCTCGTGTGCAAATTCCTGTCGGGAGATGGAGCGGTGAGGGTGGTACCCGAGGAGCCAGAGCCCTGCACTTGCTGCCGGAGGATGCAGGAGACAGCGAGATGCTGGGAGCGGATGCCTGTGTCTAGCGCGCACACACGCGCGCACACACACACACACACACACACACACACCACACACACTTGGAGGAAGCAGGGAGCTTGTGACTGGGGCTGAGCAGATGCAGCCTGGTTTGCTGTCCCTGTACCAATTGCTGCCTGAGCTGTGTTAAACAGCTCTCTGAGACACGAAGCTTTTTTTTTAACCGGGCTGACGTGTGCTGGGAGATACCAATAAAAGCTTTCCCTGCATCTCCTCTGGCCCCCAGGGCCGAACCGCCTTTCTTAGAGAAAATCTCAAGGACTGTGGAGATGGGGCTGCATCCTCGGAGGAGTGAAGGTCTCACCTGCCCACCCACAGGATCTTCCCCAGATCAGTGCCCCAGGCACAGGCTACCTGCACCTGCTTTAACTCGATGCCTGCTGGTCAGTGTTGCAGGCAGGCTGTCCTTCCTACACTGTGGTGCAGTGGGGGCACGGTGACTGCTGGCTATGTGCAGTCCGGTGTGCCCAGTGCAATGCAGCACCAGGGGTTTGGTTCTCCTAGTCTCCAGGACTGAACGTATCACCTGGGTGCACACCACAGGACTGCAGTGGGTCTGGGGGCTCATGGAAGGTGTGAGTGAGGTGTTGGGGCAAGGGTGAGGATGCTGGTGGGGAGAGGAGGGCACAGCCCTAATTCAGCGCCTCTGAAGGTGGGACATTTGGTCCACGTGCATCCCCAGCTGCCCCACATCAGCCTCGTAGAGATGGTGACACCTTCTTGAGAGGGGGTACTGCTGGGTAAGAGGGCTGTGCTTTCCCCTTCAGGAACTGCCAGTTCTGCCTGGGGATGACTTAGGGTGAAACAGATTCTGAGCCCTCCTAGGAGCAGCTTCCATACAGGATTGGGATTGGTGCTGAAAGTGAAAGCAGAGGGGCCAGGGCAGTGGGGGTGCTGCAGGGCTGCCCTGCTCTTTGACCAGGCTGGATACAGCAGGTCTTCTCCTGATTAGGGGAGAGGGAAGCTCAGCTCAGCCCCACTGCAGGGTTCCTGTTCCCAGGATGCTGCTGGGGGGAATCCCACATCCCAGCCTGACATCCTGGCCATGCCTGTCCCTGTGCCCTCCACTGGGCAGGTCCTATCTGTCTCTGTGCAGATCCACCAGCCCCACAGAGCACTGGACATGTGGGGAGCAGCAAGCAGCAGCAGGGAGGCAGGGATGTCACCCTCTCCATGCAGAGAACACAGAGAGTATGGAATGGGAGCATGGGATGGAGGATGAAGCTTGATGACTGAAGCTTCCTGACTTCTGGAAGATGGGCAGCACCATCCCTGACAGTCTTCTACACCTCTGAAAAAACTGTGGTGGACATAGCATCTGACACTCCTGCAGTGCCCTGCCTCCTCAGGAGCAAGTCGCTGCGACAAGGCAGTCCCAAGGGTGCTTCCAGCACCCTATTTGGGGCACATATGCTCCAGCTTGTGCCACACGCTGGTGCGAGGCTGGTTCCTGACTCCTGACTGCTGCTCATCAGCTGTGCCAGCCCTTTGTAGACCTATGGACACCGACACTGATCCCACAATACTCAAACCTTCATCACAGACCCTTCCCAGTCCCCCATGTCTGAACTGGGAGTGAGCTGAGACCGTCTGCAACTCATGTCACCTGCAAGCAGATCCAGAGGTTGGAAAAGGCAGCATCTGGGTGCTGTGCTGGGATCTGAGCCAGTCTGCGGCTCTCTTCTCCACGGCTGGGGATGCACAAAGCTAGGCTGCAGACAGGATTTATCTGCTTTCTGCTTGTGGCTGTCAGGTCCTGTCTTGCTTCAGTCCATCAGCCTTAACAGAGCCACTGGTTGCCCTGCCCTGGCCCAGGATGCCTCTTTGTGCTTCATCCTTCCCCAGGGATGCTTCCTTTTAGGGTGAATCACATTTTGCATTATTTAGCCTGAGGAGCATGGTGGAAAGGTGTTGGGGTGGCTGGGGGGTGGAGAAAGTGGAGGCCAGCTATGAGGCCAGCAGGAAACATCTCCACGGATGAACCATGGCCCCAGAGGACTGGGGAGGATTGTGCTGGCAGGCTGTTAAAGCTTTTAGTGCCTCTGTGGGGAGAGCCCTGCCCTGGCAGTCCTGTGGCAGAGTGCAGCGATTCCTGGAAAAGCAAAGGCGAGCAGGAGCCCCAGCCCTGCTCCTGCTCTGGCTGCCAAGGGCCTTGGGAATCCTGCTGCAGGCAGGTGCCGTGTCCCACCAAAAGAGAGCTACAGCCTGGATCCAGTTCTGCAGGGAGCATTCAGCAGCCTCCACCCTGTGCAAGATGCAGGATACTCTCGCACCCTTTGGGGCAGAAGGAAGGCACGGTCCCTTGTCCTCACGGTGTGTCCGGCTGCTCACTGGAGCGGCCACAACGGCAACAGGCTGGGGAAGCTCCTACCGGAGCCGGCAGCGCCGGTCTGCTGGAGGAGGGCTGCAGGGGCGGAGGTGAGAGCTGAGCTGCAGCGGGAATGAGCATTTTCGTCAGCTCCTCTCCCCGCTCCCAAATCTCGCATGACGCCCGCGTGTAGGTCACTGGCTGCTGCGGCGACGCGGCGTGTGGGCTCACCATCTGCGGCTGCTTCTGGAGCCCGCCCGGGAACACCGCCGTGTGCTGCCCTGGCTCATCCCGGCTCCTGCCCGGCCCCCGGCCCTGAACCTGCCGGCACCCTTAGGGGGGCGAAGGGTTTGCTTTTCGGTGGGAGGCGGGGCGGGGGTGGGGGGGGAGCCCTGAACTTTTGGCTCCTGCCAAGAAGCAGGAACAGCAGCACCGGCGCGCCTGCGCGAGCCAGTGTTCCTGCCAGTCAGCAGGGGGTGATGGAAAAGAGAACTTGTCAAAATAGCGAGATATCTTTTTTCAGGAGATTACAAGTTTGGCTGATGGAGATAATAGTGTTGATGCACTGCAGGGAGGGTTCGGAGAGGCATCGGCTCACCTCACAGCAGCTGTTTCAGGAGGGAAGGATGATACCAAAATCAGCATGAAATGGGATAAAAACTGGCTGCCTGATGGGCTGTTGTGTCAGACTGCAGGCAGGGAATGGCAGAGCATTGCCCATCATCTGGAATAAATGGTGCAGGAGCAGGCCTTTGAGTGAGGGAAGACTATGCCTTGTGACCTCCTGCTGTCTCAGCCAAAGTACCCCATTTGTGTGGGTTCCATGCAGGGGAAGGGGCTCAGGATCTCAGGACCTGCAGACATGATCACACTTTCCACCAACACCCAAGTGGGACACCTCCTGGTGCTGGCTGCAGACAAGGCCACCTGCCGAGGGCTGTCCTTTGTGTCCACTGACAGTTGTGGATCCCTGCCCCTGGACATTCACATGGGCTCATCACTGACTGTCCATCACATCCCTGGTTATCAATCAGGTGCCATGCATGATGCTAATGACTGTCCATCATGTTCCCACATCAAGGCCAGATCATTGGCACTTTCACTCCCCACATTGATGAAGCTGTCCTCTGGTGGTCCCACACCCCAACAGCTCAGCTGTCGGTCCCCACAGCCTCCAGCTCCCTCCAGCTCAAACCTGATGGTGGAGTGGGGCTGTGGTATCCTGGGCTGCTCTGATACATTCCCTCTCCCACTCCTCCCCCCACCAATGTTCCCTCCCAGGACTGTAGCGCCTGTGGCTCATGTGTTCATCTTGCCATGGTTTTGGGGATGGTGATGGGGACAGGGATGGGGATGGCAGGTCCTGTTTTTCCCCCTGCCCTCAGTAGCTGGAGTGCCCTGAGAGGGAGCTGCCAGATGGTGCCTAACACGGATGCAACCCCTCCTTTGGCCCCCATGAGCAGCCGTGCAGCAGCGAACCCAAAGTAGGTTAAGACGCTGTGGATGCTGGCTGTGTGCCTCACAGCCGTGCCGCTGTGCTTTTGTGCTTGGAGTTTTCTCCTCCTGTCTCAGGGCTTTTGTGCTCGGAGTTTTTCCCTCGCATCTCAGGGCTGGAGTGGAGAGCTCTTGCCGGATATAATTACTGAGCAGCCCCTTGTGCAGGGTGTGAGGGCTGGTTTTGTCCTCTCACTAACAGCTTTTGTGGTACTCAGAAAATCCTCCAATACAAGAGCCTGGAGTAGAATTCGTGTGACAAATCTATCTTCAGCCCTGCAGCTCTGCAGGACTGGGGAGTTTGTGATAGAGATCTGTCTGGATTGACATAGTAACTGTAATTCCAGCTGCAGCATGGCCAGTCACCTCTTTGTGTGGATAGGAGGTACCTCTTCTTTGCTCAGTTGCAAATTTGGTCTGAGATCTCACTCCAACCTGATCCAACATCCTGGAGCATGAGCACATTTTGTTTCCCAGGGTGGTTTTAGCTCCATCCAGGGCCTGGGTCTGGCATGGAACTGAGCACTGCTTCCTCCTCATCCTCTTCTGTGTCTGATGCATCCCTGCCTCACTGCCTCATCCCCATATCTGCTGGGCTGACCCATAGCAGCTGGACATGCGTCCCTGAGAGGTCAGTGCATCCCACCAGCTTCTCCAGGTGCTGGAAAGAGGAGATCCAGTCTACCTCCAGGCCATCCATGCTCTCACATGCCCATCTCCAGAGCTGCGTGCTGCTCTCTGCTCCCTGTACAGTCCTGCAGTCGCAGCTTGCCTGTTCCCTTATCCCCATACATGACTGGGCTCTGGGGAGCCTTTCAGGGAGTGTGAGGTGCTCAGTACCGTGTTGCCTTGTGCAGTCATTTACCCACATTGCTCCTCCGTGAGCTGCTTTCATCCCTGCGAGAAAGGGGAACAGCTGGTGGGTACCAGTATTTGGACCTGGGGAGGGGGCACAGAGAAAGGATGTGGTCTGACAGTGTGGGTGAGTGCCAGAGTTCCCCATGGGGAGCCGGAGGGAAGGTTCAGGGGTGAGGAAGGCAGAAGAGATGAAGCAGATGGGAGGAAGGAAACAATCTGTCTTGCCCAGGGGATCTACTCCGTGACTGGGATCTGCAGAAAGGTGTTCCCCAAGGGCGACTGCCTGTGCTTGTCCTAGGATGTCCTTCCTGGCAGTGGCAGGTCCCTGCAGACCAGCTGGGGCAAGGAGCTGTGGGTCTTTCGATCCTGTTCCTGCAGCTGGCGGCTTGCCAAGCCTGGCCCTGGTGAGAGGAGGATGCTCCCTCTGGACAGATAATAGCTGAGCAATTTAGAGCCCTCTAATCTAGGAGCACTCTTGCAGGCATCAGCTAAATGACCCTCTTCATGGGACAGCTCCAGCCAGCTCCCAGAGTGGGCATCCCCCCCTGCCTGTCCTCCCCGCTCTACCTGCAAGTCCCCAGAAAAGTTTAATGCCAGATCCCACAACTCTCTGGGGGCTTGTACCTCCTTTTCCTGAGCAGGGACATGGGTGTACCCAAATTGTGGAGACCAATGCAAGGTCTTGTCCCCCAGGACATTGCAGAGCTCTGGAGAGCAGGATGAGCCCTGGGAATGAGGAGAAAGGTCAAAGCTGGGTTGAGAGGGGGAGTGTTGGGTTCAGACCATGGATGGGTGCAGGGTTTGGGTTCGTAACCCCGCAGCACCTTCCAGGAGATGCACTCAGCCCCTTAGGGATACCAACCCTCCCTGCTGCCCACACTACAGCGTCACCCATCCCCACATCCTCCATCTCTGCCGAGGCCGGTGGACCATCCTCACAGAGGAGCTTTTCAAGTGGAACGGAAACGCCTAATGAAGGCCGACTTCATTAACTGGGGCTGTCACCGGGATGATTGCTGCCTTCCTGAGCCACTTTATGAGCAATGAAGCTGTGTGAGAAGAGAGGAGAGGAGAGGGGAGGGAGAGAAGAGGGAGAGAAGAGGGAGAGAAGAGGGAGAGAAGAGGGAGAGAAGAGGGAGAGAAGAGGGAGAGAAGAGAGAAAGGAATAATGAGAGGGAAAAGAATAATGAGGGAGAGGAGGGGAGGGGAGGGGAAGAGAAGGAAGGAGAGGGGAGGAGAGGGAAGGGCAGCAGAGGGGAGGAGAGGAGAGGAGAGGGAAGGGCAGCAGAGGGGAGGAGAGAGGAGGGGAGGGGAGAGGGCAGAACCAACCCACCAACCCAAACACCTCTGCCCTGCAGGCAAGGACACTGCCATGACCTGTTTAGGGGAATGGGGACAAGCAGACAGCCCCCAGGGCTGCAGGCAGAGCCTGTCTGTCTCCAGGGGAGAGTGGCTCAGCAAAGCTGAGAGCTGGGAGTGCTGGATCTCAGCGCTGCATCCTCCTGGGGCACAGCTGGGTGCTGCCCCAACATGCAAATGGGACATGGTGTGACTTGCAGTGTGGCACCAGGCTGCTGGATGCTGCAGTTTGGACAGGGATATGGTGCTTGCAAGTGGTCCAGTAGCCTCCGTGTTGCTTTTCATGCTTTTCATCAACCTTGTTCCCATACTGCAGCATCCCACAGGCTGGCTTCCTGCAAAACCTCATCCCCAGCCTCTCCAAGCCTGAAAAGCCTTTACCCACGTGAGGGGCTGTGCACACTCCCTGTTGTCCCTCTTGGGAACTTCCGAGCACCTCTGATGGGGTGAGTGGGAACAGCCCCACGGAGCATCAGGGCCCCAGCACGACACTGCCTCTCCTCTTAATCAGCTAATTGTGTGTTTGGGGTTTCAGGCAAGGGCCCCAGCCTGGTGTTGCCATACCAACCACATCAGCTTCACTTTCAAACATTTACCAAGCAGGCTTGAAATGCGGAGGGGGGGGAATTAAAAAAGGATAGGAGGCCAAACAGAAGGTTGATGGGAGGGGAGAGTAAAAGGGCTGTCTGTACCTCTTTCACTACCCCACGCTGAGTCCCGCAGGGCAGAAAGCTCTGATTAAAACAGCTCTTGCTGGGATTCAGAGGCTTTTTGGGGAAAAAGAAAATGCCCCTGCCTGCTGGAGACTGTCTGAGGCACTGCTGTGGGGAGGATTGTCTTGGTTTCTTCAGCAGGGTGAGGAGAGGGCTGTGAGATGAGGGTGCCTAGGTCCCTGAGCTGGTAGTGTGGGGAAGGGTGGTGGATGCTAGCTCTGGGGACCCACCGCCCCTAAAGCTGCCTGGGCTACCAGCTGGTGTGGTGGCTCAGTGGAGGAGGGAGAGAAGGTGGTGGGGGGTGATGTGAGGCAGATCTCACAGCTTGGAGGGTCTGGCCCCTCTTTGTCACCACCCTGCTGTCATCCTAGGCTGCAGAGCAGGACCCCTGCTCCCAGAAACACTGGCCCCACTGGCATGTGCCTGCCCTGCTTTCTGATGCTGGGGTGCCTGTCTCCCCTGCTCCCTGGCTGTGCCTCTGTCCTTCCTCCCTCTGCCTTCCAAATCCACCTCTTTGCCCCGCTTTGCCTTTCTGTGAGCTCGATCAGCCCCTCCAATCTCTCCAGCCCAGCTGAGCAGGTTCCATGCTACTTTTCTGTGCCAGCACTGGCATGGCATGAGCCGTTCTTTGTCTGTCAGCCCCCCTTCATCTTCTCGTCACTGGCCTTCCTGATGCAAGCAAGGGAGCTGCCCCAGGAGGGGGAATGGAGGTGGATGTGTGTACCTTCTCCACTTCATCCAGCTTCCTCTGCAAACCCATTTAACAGATCAAAATTTTATATGCTGAGCCATGCTGGAGCCCAGAGCACAGCAGATTTTAGTTATTTGCAGGTTTTGGTCTAAGGAAGGCCTTGGCATAGGCAGGAGGCATTGGCTCCTGCAGGTACACAGGGGAGATGGTGCAAAGGGAGAGCAGGTCAGAGGAAGGATGACATACAAAGAAACCCAGTTTTTGAGAGTGACGTGGCCTTTTCTGGCATCCTGTCTCGTGGGATGGCCATTGCTCTGGCATCTGACTGCCTCTCAGTTCCTCTCTCTCAAATGGCTGGGCTCAGATATCTACCTGAGTGGAACGTGAGCCTGATGGCACGTGCTGAGCTCCTCCTCTGAGCTGAACAAATTGCTCCATCCCTTGTTTGCCGGTGAAGTGGCTGGTGAAGTGGCTCAGCCTTAAATCACCCTGGGCAAGGCTGCTCCTCAGGAGTTTCTTGGTCTCTGGAAACGACGCCATGCACCATTCTCCCTCCTGGCAATGCACATCCTCCCTGGCCATGCTCTGTTCCTCAGAGCCCCCAGCTCTCTAGAGACCAGCACTTGTTGAGGCAAGGGGCTGGAGGAAGTCTGTTTCTCTTGCATGAGTTCTCTCCTTCCTCTCCCAAGTGTCTACACCACCTCCACATGACCCCTTCCCAAGTGTAGTCAGTGAGCATCAGCCAGCACCACTAAAGAGACTCTCTGCTCACCCTTATCACAGGGGTTGCAGGGGCCCTTGCCATGCCCAATTGCCTGGGGGACCCTGCCCACACCACAGCTCCTTCCAGTGGGTCCCTCTGGGAGTCCCTTGTCCCACCCATTATTACGATGGTGCCAAGAGCTGCTGGAAAGGCCATGGGCTGTGGGGTAGCTACTCTGATCCACAGGCTGGGAACAGGCTGGTCGGCAGCAAAAGTGTAGCCCAGGCTTTGCAGGGGAAGCTCTGTGGTCACCTGCACTGCCTGGGGCTTTGCAAGCAGCCGTGAGACAGCTCGGCCGGCACAGTTAGCTTATCAGCCTTGCTGAGCACCTCTGAGTGCCAGATGGCTTTCTGCTGGCAGAGCATAGCCTGGGCAGCTCACATCTGCTGGAGATGGTGTGTGGGCAGACCCCCTGCCTCCTCCTGTACACCCTCGGGGGCTGGTGTGCTCAGTGTTGGGTGCTGGGGCTTGCCCAGACCTTGCCACAGTGCAAATCAAGGCACCAGCAGGGCGGGAAGGCAAATCCTCCCTCTCTAGGCTGTGTGTGTGCTGCTAGCCCTGCTTTGATGGAGCAATTTGGCAGGTCTCAGTGGGATGCCCTGTGCCATCGGATGTGCCTGCTGGGCAGGATACCCTGGGGTATCCCTCCTGGATCCTGCCCTGTCCCTGTGGCTTTCCCACTATGGACCAAGCACCAGCCAGAAGCTAGGACAAAGACTTCCCCAGTCCACAGCCACCAGGACAGGCTGCATCTTCCTAGCTGTTGACTGCTTTGCCACAAACATTACACTTTGTTCTCCATTCTCACATCACCAGGTGTCCTTTTGACAGGGAGAAGCCTCCAAGCTGTTATCCCTGGGCTGTTCTTCCCAGTAGATTCAGAAGGAGATGGCCAGTCTGGCCTCCATGCAGGTGGTGGTAAGAAGGAATGTGGTGTCCCAGGACTGTGCATCCCACCCCAGGAGGGCTTGAGCTCCTGTGTGGCCCCTTGGGGCCTCTGAGTGCTAGGCATGAGACTCCTTTTCAGGCAGCTCTGTCTGTGAGTTTCACATCTGCCTGCAACATCTCCACAGGCTTGATTTACTGTAATTCCTCTGGAAAGCAACTTTTGTGATTGCTAGCCTGGAGATCTCAAGCTGGACTTAAACAACAGGATCCTAAAGAGGCCATGAATAATTGAGCCTAATAAATATTAATAACTGTGGCAGGGCATGTAATTGCAAGGAGCGTTCTGGAAGCACAGCTCTGCAGGCAAGTGTGCACTCCCTGCAGGCCGGAGCAGAGCCCAGTTAACACTGGTGCTGCCAGGCCATGCAGAACTGTGCGTGGCCACCAGCCCTGCCACCCTCCCCTGGGGTTAGCTGTGGCCTGGGGCAGGGGATACTGGCCACTGTGTGAGTATTTAGCTGTCTGTATTTAGCAGAGAATCTCCCTCCCACGGGATGATCTCCTGTTGAACACAAGCAGATTTGCAGTATCCACTCCATCATTTGGAAGAGGTCCGTCTCTGAGCTGTCCTCATCCCTCAGGCATCCTGGAGGACCTGGGACATCAAGTTCAGAAAGTCCTGCCTGCCCTCATGTACAAACCGCAGGAGGTATGCCCCAAATTGAAGTCAGTCCCTGGGTGCTCCCTGCTCTTTTTCCCCAAAGACCAGGTTGTCTGTCCGTGCCCAGACTTCATACAGGACTGTCTGTGGCAACACAAAAAACAATGCACTGCAAAATCTGGCTCCCAGGGACAAATGATATCTAGAAAGCACTGTCTAAGCTTTGTACAAGTTCTTTAAAGTTTAGATGAGTGAAGACATGACCAAAGGATGGGATATGCATGGATTTTCTGTTTGTGTCAGGATAGTGAGGGGAAGTGCATGTGGCAAACCTCTCCTGACTGAGGGATGTCCTGCAGGGAAAGGCTGATATTGTTACTTGAACCCTTGCTGAGCCATTGATCAGAGATTGAACAGACGCATCATTCTGCCCAAAGCAGCTAAGCTTTTTGGATGAAATGTAACAACAAAGCTAAAGAAAAAAATCCGGTAGTTGTCCTCCTGGAATGCTCTAGCCCGTCACTGAATTACATGCCTGAAATTTGCCAATACCTGATCAAACCCAGCATTTCCCAGTTCTCTACTTCTCAAGGCAGATGAGGAGAAGGAGTCACAAGTGTTTGCATGGAAGGACACAATCTGCAGTGTCTCAGCAGTGTTGTGAGTGGGGTCAAAACGTGCACATGGAGACTTTGCCAGACCTTTCTGGGTGTTGCAATTCAGAATGAGGGGCTTGTAGACCTGCCCCTTTGCAAGAAAGCATTGGCTATGTTGTGATGCTGACGGTGTGGTGAAGGATACCACATGGCATACAGAGGAACGGGACAGAAGAACCCCTGCACTTAGAGTGAGATCTGGGGGCAGTTTGTGTAGGATGTTGCCCACAGGTTTCTGCTTGAAAACTATGGTGCTTGGGCAGCTGAAGACCTGTGAATGCTTGGCAAGGGTGTTGTGAGGCTGTATCCTCTTCAGGAGCTTCTCCCACACTGAGCAAGTGTTTCTTTTCCCCAAGCTGCCTGGCTGTTGAGACTGCATCTTGCAAATGCAGTTTCAGACAATAACAGCTTGCAATTATGCAGTGCTTTCAAAACCAAGATATCCTGAATTTCGTTAACGTCTTTGTATAAAACTAGCTGAGGCTGCTGTTGGGATGCAAAGCTCCAGCCTGTGCGGAAATATCGCAGCTGGATCACACAAATCTTTATTCTGTGCTGGAGATGGATCATTCTGCAGGAGATTTTGGGGTGTTACTGTCTCTCTGGGAGAGCCCACTGCTTGGGCTCAGCCAGAGCAAAAGGTGCACAGAGATATCTCGTGGTCTCCGACCCCCACTTTCTGTGGTTTCTGTTTCAAAATGGTCGCAGGAGGAAGAGTGGCTGGTGGGGGGGATTATCCATGCAGGAGTCAAAGGGCTCTGCACTCTCTGGGGAAAGGGGAGATGTGACTTAGCGAGGATCAGTAAAGGGAGCAGCAATTGCTGTAAGACCCATTATGGAGCACAGGATCCCAGAAGCCATTTCTGAGCATGTAAAGGACAAGCAGGAATTTCCCAAGGGAAAACTGTACTGGACTCTGAGGGTCACCATCAACAGCTCGGAGCTGGCAGGTGACCAGTAATGACTGAAGCAACTGGGGGCTGACACAGGACTTGCCATCAGCAACAGGGGCCCCCACACAGGAGGAATCTTCAGCAAAGCCTCAGGTGCCAATAGACGAGGGTGGCTGATACCTGACACAGCCTCAGTCCAGAGGGATTAGATAAATGTGAGCATCAACCCCCTGAAATTCATCAAGAGGGATTTGAAGTGCATCACTGAGGTGCAGTAAGCCCAGGCAGGGAGCTGAGCACCCGGTGATGGAAAGGACCCCTGTGTTATCATGGACACCGGGCTGAATACGAGCCAAGAGAGCACTCTTGTCATGAAAAAGGGAAAACCACATCCTGAACTACATTAGGAGGAGAGTGTCCAGCAGATTGAGGAAAGTTATTATCCCTGCTCCTTGGCACTGGGGGGGATGTGCAGATTGCAGAAGCTATTCTTGAATTGCTCCTAACAGCATCTCTCCCCCAGCTTCCTCTGTTGATAGTGAGACATGAAAATACAGATGATGATACAGGGGTTACTGCAGGAGCAATAAAAGGAATTGTAATGTTATCCCAAGGCACTTGGAGCACCTGCTGGGGAAATAGATGGTCTTTCCTGTGTCCCATATAGTTCAAGTGACACATTTGGGAAAACAAGGAGCTTTAACTTGGATATTAACTTCTCTTTTGGATGAAAAATTAATGAAAGATTTGTCTGTAAAAAGCCTGTTTTTTTTCTCTGGTAAGAGATACCCCAAAACATCAGAATATTGAAATACTTCCAGTTGCTCTGAGCTGCTGTGCAGTCACTTCTCAACTGAAAGGCAATAATACTTCATCTGCTGGGCTGTTTTCAGGATCGAAAACTGCTTCAGCAGTAGTTGAAAGTGTGAAAAAGCGAGTGGTCAGCAGCTTGGCTGAGCATTGCTACGTGCAGCTGACAGTGCTGGGGCCCTGTGAAGGACCAGGCAGCAGAAATCAGTATTTGCCAGAGGCTGACTGCCCAGATTCTATGCTGCGCAGAGACTGCTCACATTACTGTTTTCTCAGTCCTTTTTTCTTTCCAACTATGGCCACCGAGTTTCAGATGAGACTCATCTGTTTTGGATAGGTAGGCCCACTGCAACACATTCCTCCCCTGGGATTAACTTGGTATCCTGTGGTTGAGAGGAACTAAAACAATTTTGGGGGCTATCACAGCCATCTCTGCACTGGTTGTTGCATTTTGTGAGGTCTTCAAGGACAAGTGACACCCTGAAGTGGTCACACTGCTGGGTGAAGCCATGACCATGCTGTCAACACTTCAGAGGGATCTGGCATCACGTGGAAAAGCTGGCAAGGCAGCACACACGGGAGAGATGGTGGCCAGGTGACAAGTGGCAGGGGAGAACCTCATTCAACATGGAATTGAGGGCAGGACTGTATACCCTGGGACAGCTTTTCCCTCAGCTCCTGCCTTCATGGGTGATTGCAGAGCATCAATCCCCAAATCCGCTCCACTTCTCAAAGCTTTTAAGCTCTCTGGGCTTTACTATGCTCAAAGGCAGCTGCATGAAAGAATATTTTCCCTTTGTAAACAGATACAGCGACCTGCTTAGCATCGATCCTGTGAGGCAGGGCTTCAAATTCAATTTGTTTCCATCATATCTGTGAATATTTCAGTGAATTGATTTTTGAGAATAAAAATGTATTGACAGTGATTATAGCTGATAAATACAATTTTAAATAATAAGATGAGGCTTATGATCACTGAAATGTTCACCTGAGAGATGTAAAAATGTACAGTAAACAGTATTTTTCTAAGACATCATTTAAAGTGCTGACCTTTATTTTTCATGAGATGACTCCAATTACCATCTCTTTTTCAAGGGAGGAAGCCCTGAAAAAGTCATGGAGTGCAGCTGATGATCCCTAAACCTGCAATTTATGCGACTGCTGTAATCTGTGCGCAACCGTAACTGATGAATATGCATCACATCATTTCTATGCGTGGCAGAAAGTAACCTACTTCTGTCCCCTAGAAAGCTGTGGTAGGTCTGGCTGCATATGCCTGAGACTCTGTGCCCACGATGGGGCTGTGGGATTTTGGGGAAGGTGGGGGCACCACAGGAAAACCCCGAGTACAGACCTGGTCTGGGGGTTAAGGCTGTATCCATCCATCTGTGCCATGGATGCTCTGTGCTTGCCTCCTCTCAAGACCCACTTAAGGCAGGGTCTGGGGCACAGTGAGGCAGCAGCTTTCTGAGGGTGGCTGGGAGGATGTTGGCTGCCCCAAAAGTGGCCCTGAATTAATATCTAGAAGCTGAAGCAGCAGAGATGTGATAGGCACAGAAGAATGGCCAAGTGACACTCTAATGAGTGTTAATGGGAGGTAGGAATTAAATCCTGCCGGCTCATTAGCAAGGGAAGAAGTGCCATCTGCTATGGCTGGCAGGTTCCCTGCCACTATTTGTGGAGGGGGGCTACTGCTTCTGTGGGGATGTGGGGAGACAAGAGCAGTGCATAGGAGGGTCTGTGCTGCTTTGCCTGTGACAGGCAGGAGCCAGTGGTGGGCAGGATTGTGTGCAAGAGCTTCCTTTGCCCAGAGGAGTGGCTGCCTCAGCAGTAGGAAGAGTCCCTGTGCACTCTCATTTTGTCCATGGACCTCCCTAGTCCTTTCCTGCCTGGCCAACAGAGCAGCAGGGTTGGTAGCAGAACTGGCAAGGGGATGAGCTTTGATCCTGCCAAAGGAAGCTGATGGCCTCTCTGTGAGTGACCACTGCCTGGACTCTTCCCTCACAGCCTGCTGGCAGTGACACAGGGACGCTGGCTTGGCTCTCCAAGCACAGACAGTGCCTGCAGGACCTGACTGCCCCTGATCCACTCAGGACTGAGAGATCTGGGGCTGCAATTGAGACAGTGGAGCTTGAAGGGCTGCATCCATCACTGGGGAATGTTGGTGTGAGATACTCCTGGACTAAGGAGGAGTTGCTTAGGGCCTTCTGGTTTGTCCATGGTGTCCCCAGCCCTTCCTAATGCAGCCTACAAGGCAGCAGGACCTGCAGCAGGACCAGATTTGATCCTGCCAAAGGAAGATGACCATCAGACTGATTTCAAGCCTATGCATGGTTGAGGACAGGGGCCAGCCTCATGCTACAGTACCTGTTGTACTCTCAAATTTGGAGTTGAGGCAGGAGGTGAACAGCAAGTTCTGGCTGCACACAGCAACAAAAAGGCTGGAGATAAAACTGTGAACCTTCCTGGGGGAGCGCAATGATCCATGGAAAGGTTGCACTGGCTGGTGCCCATATTCCTGCAGGTGGTGACTGGCCCACTGTGTCCATGCTGTGCCTGTGTCCTCTTGCTGAAGCCAAAGTGCCTTGCTAAGCCAGAGCATCCCTGAAGGGCTGACACATACCTTGCCCTGCACTTCATCCCATGCCCAACCAGTGCCCATTCACTATCATGACAGAGCTTCCTCCAGATGCAGTGGGGCTGCTGCCTCAGCCGGGGACACCAGGCACCTCTGCCCCAACTGCCCCGCACTTTGTCCCCTTCCTTCTCCCAGCCTGGGCACCCCTGTCGACAGTCCCTGGAGAGCCTGAGCAACATAGACCTGATCCAGGAAGAGAAGCCCCTGCAGAGCTGCGGTCTGCCTGCTCCCTTCAATCTCTGCAAGGTTGCAGAGCCCCTTGAGCCTGGACAATGTTGGTAGCACTGGACTGGAGGGACTGGAATTTTGGCTGGGAGCCATGCCTGTGCTGGCACAATCCCAGCAGTGGCTTCTGTGGGTCCCGTGCTGCCAGAACTCATCCTGGCAGGGAACACCCAGCCCTGGGCATGGTCAGTCTGTGCCTGTTGTTGCATCCACCATGGTTTCCTTGTCCCTCATCCGTGGGATCCTTGGTATGAATCTGAGGCTGGAGCTGTGTCACGGAGCTCATGTGATGGGCGAACCATGGATGCTTTGGAGGACCAACCTCAGAAACAGAGGCTTGCAAAGGGGGTGGGCACGTGATAGCCTCCTGCAGGGAATGCCACGTCAGACAGCTGTGCCAGCTCCCACATTAACACCCTCCAGCCCGGAAGAGACCACATCCAGTACAGCTCACCTTTGCAGGAGCAATTAGGCAAACTGTAGGAGCAAACTGCAGTGCCCCTATCACCAGGCACATGTGTATGTTTGTGCTACCTGTGCCATGAGGGTACTGCAGCAGTGCTGTCCATTGGTCTGGGAAAAGCAACGGGTAAGGAATCAGCTGGATGGCTGGATCCAGAAAGTTAAAGTCAGCAACAAAATATCCATATGGAAACCAGTAACAAGTAGTGTTCCTTAGGAGTCTGTACTGAGACTAGTACTATTCAATGTTTTCATTAAAGACATAGAGAGTGGGATTGAGTGTACCCTGAGCAAGTTTTACAACAAGCATAGAAGTGGGAGCTGAAAAACAAAAGTGCTTTAGAGAGGCATTATTAGAGGCTGAAGCCTGAACTGTGCAGGGGGGAAGGGGATTTCATTGGTGGGCTCAGCAGAAGAGGGGAACAGGTGTCCGAAATGAGCTGGTCGGCATGACCAGATGCAAGTGGGAAGTTGGGAAGTGTATAAAACTGTGAACTCTCCTGGGAGATATGCATGGATGACCATAGTGATGATGATGAGGAGGAGGTACTACCAAAACATGCTCATCTTTTATGTCTGTTTCCCAAAAGAATGAAAATGCTGTTATGCAAGATGCAGAAAGGAAGGCAATGTCTGTATTCAGTGTTTGGGAAGAAGAAAAGCAAGGCTATGAAATATTTTCCAGTTTATCAGGCACTAGAGGGGATGCTAGAAAACGTACACCAAGGGCAAATATTTCAAAAGTAGCTGCCCAGATAAATTATATTCAAGAGCCCTTTAAAAATGGGCTGAGGGATTTTAGCTGTAATGGTCTTTATTTCTTATACAACTGGAATTTCCCTGGCATTCCCAGGAGGTGCTGGGGCTGACAGACCTCTGCTGGGTATCTCTCTGCTCAGGCATCCATGTTTCCAGGATCACAGAACATCCTTCGTGTGAGTCAGGCACACAGGGATGACAAGGCTCATTCTACAAACATCTCGAAAAAAAGACTGACTGCTTGCTCTTCATGAGATAAACCCGAGCAAAGTAAAGCAGAGCCAATGCAACTCCCATATGAGGTTTTAAAGGGAAATGGGAGCACACCCCAGGGGAAGGAGCTCCTTATGGCTAGCTCTCCATCTCTGCTTCCTCCACGCCTGTGATGAGAAGCTTGTGGAGAGACATCACTCCTCCCTGGACACTGGGACACCCTGTGGCTTGCTGGTGGGAGACAGCACCTCTTTGTGGTATACATGGACTCGATGTTAACAGTGCTTCTTTTTTCTGTTGTCCTTCAGAGGTTTTATCACCCGTCTTCAGAATTGTCCCCCACAAAGAAAACATCCTAACATTGCTTTGTCACTGCTTCTTGCCCACCTGCCTCAGTAAATAAAGTCTCCAGAATAGCTTCCAAGTCACTTTGGCCATTCTGCAGCTTTTTGCAGGTTTTGTGACCTTTCCACAGTTAACTTGCAGACCTCCTGTAACCTTGTTTGCAAGCTGTGCTGTCATTTATGGTCACTTCCTGTGCTGTGAAGGGTATTCCAGGTACCCTAGGAAGTCTAGTGGAGGTAGGAGTCCCTGACAGTTTGGAGACTCCACGTTGCCCTGAAGTGACGAGAGGCAGGAGGTTATTCAGGACAGCAGGCACCAGTAGCCACCTGGGGGAAGTGGCACCTGCCAGCCTGTTCCTCTGGGACCGGTTCTGGGCCTGATGACATACAGCATGATGGGAAATGAATATTAAAGGCTTGTAGATGAAATCTGCAGGTACAAGGAGCTAAAACTTTGCAAGGACTGGGCAGCTGCATAGCCACCAGAGAAACTCAGAGCTGTGAGAAGCTGATCTGATGGCTCCCTCTGGCAGTAGTCTTTCTGAGACTGTGGAAAATGCATCCTGCAGCTGCTCCATTCCAGCAGATATCCAAAGAGATGGGAAGCCCATTTCTTTTCTCGGTCTGTCATCTGCAAAAGATCTCTGCCACTGCCTTCCCCTGTGAAGTTTTGGGCAACGCAGAAACATGGTGCTGGTGTTGTGCTGGGCATCACTCACAGGTTCTGTGGACACAAGGGAACCAATCATAATTTCAAGGCAGCCAGAGTAATAGTTTTGGCAATACTCTTGAGCTGCTAAAAGGCAGAAGTGTTCAACTCTTTCCTGCTGATCTCAGAAAGTGATTGCCCTCCTTTGCTGGGCACTCATTATACCACATCTGGGTGATGCATCCAGGTTTCAGTCCCCTCATTACGGGAGAGACATTGATAAACAGGAGAAGCCACTAAAATGACAAGGGCTGGAGTGCCTGCGCTACAAAAAGAGGCTGAGGGAGTTAGGCTTGTCCATCTGTGAGAAGGGCTGGCTTTGGGGACACCCAAAAGCAGCCCCCTAGTGTCTGTCAGGAGATTCTTGAGAAGAGGGAGCCAAGCTGTTAATGGAGGTGCATAATGGGGGGGCATGAAATAGAGTGATTTAGCTTGTAGGATAGGAAAATTATCCCCATGGGGACAGTCGTGGGGGCCTGGAGAGCTGGTAGAATCTCCACCCTTGCAGGATTTTGAGATGGGCATAGTCCTGTGGAACCTGGTCCAACCTAAGTGATTCTCTGATTCTCTGATTCCACTCTGTCCCTGCTTCATATGGAAGGTTGAGACCTTGTTTGGTTCGTGAATTCATGAGATGGATTTGTTAGTCCATGATGAAGATGTAGGGAAGAGACTGGGGAGATCAGCAGCTGAAAATGGTCTTGGGCAGAGGGAGCCTGAAGGAGGGATAGGGGAAGGCTACATACTTGGTGGGAGGACAGCCTGCTCTACCCCAGGCTGTCTCTGGTGCCTGTCTGAGCCTGGAGGAGAACTGGTCTTGGCTTGGAGCACACGACTCTTGGAACTAGTGGAGAAAAGCAGGAACAAACAGCATAAGGATTAAGACAAGCTTGGATAAGAAATAAAGCCAATTTCTATCATTTCCTTCTGGATTCGGATTCATCCCAACATGCTCTTCTGCCAGCTCCAAAGGAGATAGGAGAAGGGAATTTAATGGAGCTTCTTGGAGAGTGTTTGTAAATGCTTTGGCCTGACACAGAGGGCTGTGGGACAAGGGTCTGAGAGTGGTGTGGGGCAGGGGGCTCCCACGCAGGACATGCCCTAGAGCTGGGGCCAGAGCTGCTCTGGTGATGGGGGCCAGAGCTGCCTTCTAGGGAAAAAAGCAATGTGATGCTGACGTCTGCATTGGGAATGGAGTAGCACATGAGGTTACGCCTACGTTTCAGAGGAAGGAAGATGTAAATCAGGGAATGGTAGGGTGCACTGGGCAAGGAAACTGTCTGGACTGTCTCAGCTTCTTATGGGACCCATGTCCATTGATGATTAATGAGGGAACTGCTGGGTCTGGATGAGGTGATTAAGTGTGCCCAGCAGGACCACCAGGCACCATGTCCAGCTTGCAGGGAGAGCCTGGGGCTGAGCTCTCTCATTCCTGGATGAAGTGGCTGCATTCCTCTGTCTCTTGAGGATGGTCCCTGACCTTCCTCACCCCCATACACTTAGCTTGGTGTTAGCTGGCCTGACTTGAAAGCCTGTGGGAGACCATGCAGACAATTTATCAGCACACATGGGGATGTCAGAGTGGTGCTACTGCAGCCTGAGCACTGCTTCAGAACAACACTATAACTCTGCAGTAATAAATCAGGAGGAACCAATCAGGAGACTTTTCCAAAGCTATAGGTGATCCCTGGTTTCGTGGCTGAGGTGCTGAAGGACCAGGGGCTGCAGCTACTGAGAAACCAGTGGGGAAAGAGACAAATAAAATGGCCACCATAGCTTCTCTCTGCCCAAGAGCTGCTCCCACTAGGTCGCGAAGTTGAGAAGTTGCGTTTGTGTGCCCTCCTCTGCCTCCATTTATCCTCCCTTGCCCCTCATCCATAGACAGTTAATAACCCAAAAAACTACTCTATCTGGTCATGTTCCTGTGATTCTCTGGGAATGCTTTAGTCCTCATGACTAATGGGAAACAATTGCCTCTCTCCCCATAGTTCAAGGAGAGGGCATTCATTAGTGCTGCTGGTTCCCAGTGTGCCCTGGTCAGCATGGGGTCCTCAGTGCTCCTCTGGCAGCTTCCCTGGCTGGAAAATCCATGCCTTTCAACTTTCACCCACATGGCTTTCAGGAACATGCTTACTTAAAAACAAACAAACAAGAAAAAGGGAAAAAAAATAATTGAAAGTACTTTTTCAGTGTCTTCCTCTGATTGTGCTCCTTGGTTTAATTAGATAAGCAGTTTGTCTCAAAACCTCCCCTCTAAATCTGAGCTGTTTTTTCTGGTTGAACTGACCAGCTTTTGGGTCCAAGTTGTTCTGTTTGTATTACCGGCAAAAGCTTTGGGCTCTTATGCCTGGCAGACATCACACTGCGAACAGCCGGGTGTGTTGAAAAGGGGATGGGATGTTCTGTAGCCGAGACGCCACAGATGGGACACTCACTGGGCTCCCTTCATCTGGGTCTTCTGGATGCCTGGTGACCTTGTGCCCTCTTAAAATCCAGCTCTGCTTAACCTGAGCTTTGTGCTTGGCAGCAGTGGGAGCACAGCCCTCTGCCTGCCTTCAGAACCACACATGGGCAGGCAGAGGAGGTCCTGGTGTGGCTGTGAGCAAGGCCAAATGCTGAATGTAAACCCCCCCAGCCTTGTCTTGTCCTGGCTCTGGGGAGAGTAAGGGGGCTGGTGGCGGGGAGAGGAAGAAGAGAAGGACAGACCTCCCTATTTGACATGACTGGAGCTGGACAGGGTTGTTTGGGTCATTGATAGGAAATGGGTTGTGTGCTCTGCTCCTGCCCTGGTGTTGTCACATCAGCTGCTCTCTGTCCCCGAAGCACTTGGGCGTTTTATCCCACTGCCATGCTCTTACAGGTGAACTGCTCAAGGAAGTGCATTTCTCACCTCAAAAGCAGAAATACCAGAGGACCTTCTCCACCATGGTGGGGGAAAACACTTTAACCACAAGCCCCACTTATGGGAGCATCTGTATTCCCTTTGCAATTCCCCCTCACGTCCATCTTTCAGGACTCAGTGCTGAACAGCTGCAAAAGTCATATTTGTCAACTGTTAATCATGTACTTCAGTCCATCAGGACCCCCAGATGCCTGCACTCCTTTCCCTGTGCAATCACAGCCAGGCCAGCTGCAAACTGCTTGTTCATGCAATGACAAACATGAAGCTACAGATGGGCTGGGGGTCCAAAGTTATCCCTCTAGCTTGTTAGTAGAGAAGACAACCTGTTTACTTTGACAGGGACAGTGGCTTACTCGGTGGGAGGCTGCAGAAACCTCAGCAGGCATTTGGACAGATGCAGAGTGTCTTCTCTGTTGTGTTGGCTTGGAGTCTTTGGGCCACAAGGGTTTGAAGGCTACAAAATCTGGAGTCAATAGAATAATGAACAGCTCCAGGCAGCAGCTGCTGCCTGCAGGCATGGGACAGCACAAGGACAGGGGAATGTGGCTGGAAGGAATGGGATGGAGGCTCCACTCTGCCCTGAGCTATCTGCTCATCGCCACTGTGCCCTGCCAGGATGGTGGGCTGCCTCCTCCCTGAGGGGAGAGAATGTTAGTGTGCTCAGGAGGATGGAGGGGACAGCTGCACAGAGTTCCTGGGGGGACACAGGGCACTAGGGCCCAGGATTTCTGGTGACATATGTTTTGGACACAACTGCTTTCTGATAACTCTGGGCACCTTTTCTCCAGCCTTGCTGTCTCCCTTCACTTCCCTTTTCAAGGAGACGTGCCTGACAACCCTGTAGTTTGCAATGTCCCTAAGCTGGTGGCTGGCTAATCTGCCTGGGTTAGCACTAAGCCCTCCTCGGGAATTCCCTTCACAGATGCTGTGGGGTTTATTAGCCCATGTGCTTTTGTGCCAGAGTATGACTGCAAAAGCTGCTTGCAGAAACAGGCTGGAGCTGTTTGCAAACCTTCCAGGCTGGGTCTTTGCCTTAATCTCTGTGATTAGCTCAAATGGAAAGGAACAGCTGGGCAGCTGGCAAGCTAGGGAAATGGGACAAACATATGAGAGATCCAAAGCTTCCCAGAAACTGTGGTGTTGAGTTTAGAGCCGAGGGACTGTAAGGACAGCTCTTTATGGGGCATCCTCAGAGTGGGAGCTGGGAGCAGGTGGTATGTTTGCCCAGCAGATGCTCTGGCAGACATGGATGTGCAGGAGAGCCCTGGCTGAGCGGTGAGGTCTGAAGAAGGTGTGGGTGATACATTTTGCCCTTGTTTCTTGTTTGTCTGGGCTTCTACTTAAATGGATTGGTGTTTAAGGCTGGAGGAGACCACTGGATTGCCCAATCTTAGTTAGCCCTGTAGAGTGCAGACCTCAGACAACTGTGCGATTGCTCTGGGGCAGGAGGAGTTGCTGCCTGCACGGAGACCTACAAGGGATGCTGCTGATTCCCCAGTGGACTTAGTGTGGTCCCGGGCTGCAGGTCTGCCAGCTGTATCTTTCTTCACCCACCTCTTTTTGGGCAGCTTGGGGCCAGCAGACTGGGGTGTCTCATAGTCCAGGGACGGAGGTCAGGGTGGATGAACTCGGCACAGTGTTTTAGGGAGGTCATTAGGGAGATTTGGGGGTACAGTGTCAGATAGGCTGCACCCACCCCAGGAAAGCTCTTCTAATGTCCTGCGTCACAACATTTAGTATATATAAAATGCCTATTCCAGCAAACCACGATGAGCAGAGGCACTGGCCAAGTCTCAGGACAGCGGGGATTTCCAGAAGATTTAGAAGAAAATGTTATACCCGTATTTGACAGGGGTACAGGGGTGATTAGAAAGATGGTGTGTGTGTCTGTGGAGACTCTTAGTCCCTAGCACCTCCCCAAGCTGGAGGATGTCTCTGGAAATTAGAAGTTTTTAAATAAGATGGAGTTTTTTCTGGAAGTCTGTATGCGACCCAGGAGATCCCAAGGCAGATAACATCAAGTGGGAAGGGAGAACGACTTGACCTCCAATAGCTGCTTGGATGTTTGGAACGCTACCCTTATCTTTGAAGTGCTCTAGCCAAAGTGGCTGTGTGTGATTTCAGCTGGACACTCACTACACTCAGGCTCATTAGCCCAGAGAGATGCTTAATCTTTTAATTCCCTGAGCAATTGCAAATTTCAACAGGTTCCAGGAAGATATATTATCCCAGGCAGAGAGGCCAACATCTTGAGAACAGGAGGTGAAAAGACACTTAAGAAGCTGTGAGGAGATGGGCTCAGTGTGATGGGGATGACGGCATCCCCTGAACAGAGTTTACTTGGATGAGAAGCTAGAGACACCCAGAGGTTCAAGGTTGACCATCCCTCTGTTCCAGCCTCCCCTTTTTGGAGAGCAAAGTGTTTTGTGTGCTTTCAGCTGTAACCGTGTGACCCTGCCTTTGCATTTGGGCTCCAAACCCTCTCCTCAAAACTGTTTAGACCAATCTTTGTGTGTGCTGGTGCTGCCCCAGTGCAGCGTGAGCCAGCTGATGGGGTCTCACAACCTCCCTGCATCAGCAGGGCCATCACAAATAGGGGATCTTGCATCCCATGTGGTTTCAGGGTATCCTGCCAGACTCTGGTGGGGCTCTGCTGAGGCTTGTACCTTCATTCCCTGCTCCTGAGTGCTGTCACCCCTCTGGCAAGGGCAGATGAGGGGCTGGCAGGGTCTTACTCTTTTGAAGAGAAAATACAGATACTGCTCCACAGGAAATCCCTCTTTATCAAAAAAGCATGTGATGCCCCTTCCAGGGTGCTGGAGGCATGAGACAAATAGAGTGGGCATCTGTGTGGGCTTTGAAGCCCCTCATCTGCAGCTCTGAACAGCACTGCCAGCATCATGAATAACTATGCCCTGTGTCCATGTCCACCCAGAAAGCAGCAGCAAACGCTCTGAACTCTTCTCCTTGCCTCTCCTGCTCTGGATTTTAGCTCCAACACTGAGTTTCCATCTCTGCCTCCAAAGTTTTGGCTGCCGGATCACGAAGGGATGCTACACTGTGTGGCGAGGAGAGAAGACACTTTGGTTTTCCAAGATATTAGTGCAAAGGTCCTTTCCCTGGGCATCTGGTGTGTAGCTCGGAGGGCAGCTGGGCTGTGGCCTTGCAGACCCCCAGTGGTCCTGCTCCCAGAGGTGGGAGCACAAGGTGAATTCAGAGAGAGCAGGCAGGAACACCTACGTAGCTTTTGGGACTGAAATGGCACACAATCCTCTGCTGATAGTTTGTACATCTTCCCACTCTCCCTCCAGCAAGGCTGTTGTTTTGCAATGCTGGCAACTCTCACAGAGACCTTCGGCACTGGAGCAGAGCCCTGCACAGATGGGAATTAAGGCCATGGCCCTTGTGATCTTTCTTGGGAGTGCAAAATTCCCTGATTACAACCACAGTCAGTTACTACTGGGATAGATAGGGCATGATCTAGTCTGAATCTCATCTGGACAGCCTCGATCTCCTCCAGACTTCTGCAACATGTAGGGTCTTCTCTGTGTCCAAGGCATTGGGACAGGACCCATTGGAGGAGTCAGGAAAGGGACCCCTGTTCCTAAGATGAGGAGTTGGGCCTCTGAAGTGCACACAGTGTGGGACACAATGGCTGTGTGCAGAGACATCCATCAGCTGGGCTACCAGAGATAGATCTGCTTGGAATGCACAGGGATCCCCCTCTGTCCAACAGGGACATGCCACAACAGCTCTGGCTGTGTTAAGACCACCTCGCTGTCTCCCTCTCCCTCTGAAGAGTGGAAAGGGCCCCGTGTGTCACATAGAACTGGTCTCTGACAGGAGTCAGAAGAGGGGCACCCACCAGTGTACAGGGAAAACAATGTCTGAAGCCAGGACCCTGCTTGAGATTCCACAGCTGGCTGGCCAACATCTGAGCTCTGGGGTTTGGTGGGTGGCTGCAGGCAGTGTGAGGGGCTGAAAATTCCCTTTAGGGATATGGATCAGGCAAGCAGCTGTTTACAACAAGAGAAGAACTGCAGAGACAGAAGCTGAGAAACCTCCTGACAGTGTCCGCCTGCCAAGGCTCTGGAGACACATCAGAAGAATGGAGACAGGACTCACCAGTCCATCAGAACAGAGCAACTCTGGGCTATAGGAATAGGCCAAGGCAGATTTCTCTTTCACCTTTCCAGTTCAGAGAGGAAAGATTTGGACTCCTCTTCTCACTATTTTTTGGCTAAGATCCTTTTTCCAGGGCAATTTGATTTTTTGGAGTGAGAAGTAGCTCATGATTTGGGAGCACAAGGGGGCTATGGACATTTGTGTCAGGTTTATCCTGTCCTCTGACCTAATGGCACCCCCTGAGGAGCTGGGGCTGTCTAGGTCTTTGGAAATGCTCTGCAGTCTCCACAAATGCCTTCAGTTCTCCACCCTTGGGAAGGCCTGGGGTCCCTCCTGCCCACTGTAGGATTTCCTCGTCATGTATTGGGTGAAGGTTCTACCTGAGACTTCTTCTTCTGTGGTGAGTTCCTCATGGTAACTGGATGTTGTACCTGTGGGAGAGCTCATCATCACAGTTCCTTTGGGGAGCAAACTGTTGGCCATGGCCAACCAGAGTGATAGTGAACTGCTTACTGCCCTCTGGCCTGGCCCTGCAGCTTTGAGTTGGTAAATGTGCCTGATGACTATTGTCAGGGGACAAATCTGGTGGGACACTATGTGTTTGGGTGCCTGTGAAGGCTGCACCATGGGTCTCCTACCCCATTAGAGACATCTATTAAAACTTTCCCAGTGCCATAAAGAGAAGTTCTAGCTTGGATATGAGTTATGTCATAGAATCATAGCATGGTTGGGGTTGGAAGGGGACCTTAAAGATCACCTCGTTCCAACCCCCTTGCCATGGGCAGGGACACCATCCACTAGACCAGATTGGTCAGAGCTCCATCCAACTTGGCCTTGAACACTTCCAGGGATGGGGCATCCACAATTTCTCTGGATAGTTCTATTCCAGTGCCTCACCACCCTCTTCCTAATATCTAATTTAAACCTACTCTCTATCAGTTTGAAGCCATTCCCCCTTGTCCTGTCACTACATGCTCCTGTAAATTGTCTCTCTCCATCTTCCTTGTAGGCTCCCTTCAGGTACTGAAAGGCTGCAATTCTTCAGAGTCTTCTCTTTTTCAGGCTGAACAATCCAAATTCACTCAACCTTTTCTCATAAGAGAGGTGCTCCTTCCCTCTGATCATTTTGGTGGCCTGGACTTGCTCCAGCAGGTCAGTGTCTTTCCTGTGCTGAGGACCCCAGAGCTGGATGCAGTGCTCTGGGGGTCTCACCAGAGCAGAGCACAGGGGCAGAATCCCCTCCCTCACCTGCTGCCCACCCTGCTTTGGATGCAGCCCAGGACAGGACTGACTTTCTGGACTGTGAGTGCACATGGCTGGGTCATGTCCAGCCTCTCAACCACCAGCACCCCAAGTCCTTCTCAGCAGGGCTGCTCTTGATCTGTTCATCCCCCAGCCTGAACTGATGCCAGGGGTTGCACTGACGAGGTACAACACCTTGTACTTGCTCTTGCTAAACCTCATGAGATTCCCATGGACCCACTCCTTGAGCTTGTCCAGGTCCCTCTGGATGGCATCCCATCCTTCAGGTGTGTCCCTCCTCATCCTTTTTTCAAAGCCTTAGCCCTTTCTTTTCCTGGAAGGCTGCCTCCAAAACCGGAGGATGTCAGCAGTGACCCACTGATGTTTGTGTGCACAAGGGTACATCAGCTCCAATGCCCTGTTTGTGATTCCCTGGCTCTTGTGGCAGACGTATTTTGTAAGTACAGGTTATTTTGGATGATGAAATTATTGATATTGAACATACTGATAGACAGCAGGGCTCTCTGGGTTGTGCTTACAGAAGAGGAATGGACCCGATCGATCATGTTGATTACAGATCCTGGCCTGCAGTTGGACGAGTTGAATACAACCTTTGTTCCCATCCTTCATGTCTATCAAATCTCCCAGCCTATTGTATCTTGGCCTCAGTGGCAGAAGGAGGTTGGCTCTTGCAGTTTGTGCTTTCTCTGATCCCACCTGAGGCTTCTATGGCATCATAGGCAGAGTTAGAGGGAGCTGGCTCTAACCAGGGAATGGAAAGGTGTTCATGTGCGATACAGCAGATGTACTGGTTTTGGCTGGGATAGAGTCCTTTTTGGCACCCAATGTGGTGCTCAAAGGGTTTGAGATAATGACAGATTTGACTGGAGTGTGCTGGACTGAATTTATATCTGTTATTGCTGTTCAGCTGCCAAGGGACAGGCTCCTGTGCTTGCCATGGGGGTCGATTCCCTACCTGTATATTAGAGTCTAGGGCTTATTAGTGGCTGCTTTTTGCTTTCTTTACTTGCTGCAGCGCTGTGCTGCTTATCACCTTCCTCTGCTGTGCCTGGGAACATTCTGATAACATCCATGGTGATAGGCCTGGGCTGGCAGCTGCTGTTCCTGCGTAGCTGTACTGGGCAGGCTGGAACTCCAATGTGAACTCCGGTCAAGGGGACTGTGACTTGTGGATGAGTCCCTGGGGGGGGGATGTGCTGCCCCCCAAGGTGTCTGCAGCTGTGGGTATGTCCATGTCACAGCAGGTGCTCAGTGAAGCACCTGTGGCCATGGAAAAGGCCATGATTGAACAACTCAGAGTGTCTGGGGCCATGAATAAGTCCACACCACGATAAGCTTTCCCTGAAGGGGTTGTGGCTCATGGATAAGCCTGCAGCAGACCATGGTCAAGGGGAGGAGTTCACAGCAGTGTTAAACCCTGAGGAGTTTAATTTCCCCAGGGTTGGAAATTGCTGTGCATAAACCTTTACACTGTGATAATCTGGGATCTGAGTTGCATGTTATAGAAATTACTGTAGCAGGAAACACCTGAGCCAGTGGAGGATGAGCCTCACAAGAAGCAGTGCAAGTGCAGCAGTGACCCAACCCGAGCTGGCTTTGGTGCCCAGTAACTCCACCCAACACACCACCTATCCTGTCCCAGTGACCACCATAACAGATGGAGCTAAAGTCACGGACTAAATGAACTCAATGGACATTTTTGTGGACATTTTACCGTCCTCTGTAAAGGGACTAACACCTCTTTATAAATCACAGAATGGGAATGGGAGGAAGGCAATAGTTAATGAGGAGATATTGGGTGATGTGGGACTGGAGCATGACAAAGACAGTATTAAATAAGGGGTAGAGATAGTATTAGTTTTCTCTGGGAAAGAGTGCATTTTCTTCATAGTAGCTTGTGTGGTGCTGCGTTGTATATTTGTGACCAAACCAGTGTTGAATAGAATAGGGATGTTTTTGTTATTGCTGAACAGTGTTTGCACAGTTTCAGTGCCTTTCTTGTAAGCTGAGGGTGCGTGAGAAGTTGGGAGAGGACACAGCTGTTGGGGACAGCTGACTCCAACAGACCAAAGGAATATCCCGTACCAATGGTGAGCTCAGCAATAAAAGTTGAGAGAAAGAAGGAGGAAGGGGGTACATTTGGAGTTAAAGTGTTTATCTTTCCAAGTAGCCACTAGATGTGATGGAGGTATTTACTTCATCAGCACAATGAAAGCTTTCCTGGAATAGTAAACACCTGCCTCCTGATGGGAAGTAGTGATTTAATTCCTTATGTTGCTTTTCTTCTGCATACAGCTTTTGCTTTACCTATTAAATTGTCTTTTGTCTCAAGCCATCAGTTTTCTGACTTTTATCTTTCTGATTCTCTCCCCCATTCCACTTGGTGGGGATTGAGTGACCTGCAGGTTTAGCTGCTTACTGGGGTTAACCTAGACCAACATATCAGCCTATTTTTAAGTTAAGGCTGTGCTACCCCAGGGTGATGGGTGGGTGAGGCCACTTCTGTGAGTTCGTAAAATCATAGAATGGTTTGGGTTGGAAGAGGACCTTGAAGACCATCTCATTCCAAGAGATGGCTGCTGCCAAGGGCAGGGATACCTTCCACTAGATGGGGCTCAGAGTCCCATCCAACCTGGCCTTGAACACTTCCAGGTATGGGGCACCCACAGCTTCTCTGGGCAACCTGTTCCAGTGCCTCACCACCTCATAGTAAAGATTTTTTTCCTAATGTCTAATCTAAACCTGATCTCTTTCCATTTTAAACCATTCCCCCTTGTCCCCAGTTGTTGCTTAGATGTGTCCTGCCCAACTCAGCACTGAGCCTGAGTCCCATCCCTGGAAGGGATGGGAATAGGCAGAAGAGTATTTATGTCTGGAAACCCGTGTGAAGAGAAAGCCAAAGGGCACGGGATAGACCACATCTTCCGGAGCTGTGCCCTGAGGGGCTCCGGTGGCTGTGGTGTTTGCCTAAGGGATCTGCTGCCCAGAGGGAGGTAGCTATAGGCAGTCAAGACAGCAGCATAGAATTATCCAATCACAGAAGGATTTGGATTGGAAGGGACCTTAAGGATAATCTCATTCCAACCCCGATTCCAGGGGCAGGGACATCTTTCATTAAAGCAGGTTGCTCAAAGCCCCATCCATCCTGGCTGGCTGAACACTTCCAGAGATGGGGCATCCGCAGCCTCTCTGGTCAACCTATTCAGAGGAAGCTCTCTCTGCCTATTGAGTAATGCCAACAGTACCAGCTGGTCTCACAAACCTCTTTCTTGCCTCTGTAACCTTGCCTTGGGGCACCATGTGGGATTTGCAGCTGTCACAGAGACCTTCAGGCTTGGGGCAGAGTCCTGCACAGATGGAAGTTTAGGCTTCAGCCCTCATAGTATTCTTGGTAGGGAATTTCCCCTTTGTGATGGTGACCACAGCCAGTCACTTCTGGAGGACAGGGAACTGGGCTTGTGCTCAGTCTCATTTCGGCAGCCCTGAGCTCTTCCAGATCTCTGCAGAGTGCATGGTCTGCTCTGCTGCCAAGGCACTGGGATGCAACACATCAGGGGGTGCAGTGGTATGCCTTCCCTTCCTCTTGACACCAGAGCCAGGCACCCTCAAAGACAGTCTTTCAAACTGTCTGGGTGACTTCTCCAAAGCTGCCATTGCAGGGTCTGTGAGGCCTTGACAGGTTGATGCTGCCAGGACGTGTCCCAGCTTCTGGCCCTGTAGGTGTTCTGTTGCTGTAAATAGCCTGTTCCCCATTCCCCAAGGGAATTTCCAGCCCCTTGCACCGCTCCCAACCCATCACCCATCGCCTGCAGCCACCCACTGAACCACAGAGCTCATACGCTGGCCGGCCGGCTATGGCATCTTGAGCACTGTCCGATCTCCAGACAATGTTTTTTCTCATGTTTAGGCATGTGCCCCTTGCATCTTCTTGGACACACCCATTTGATAATGGCCAGGTCAAGTGTCTAGTCTTGACTCCTCAGGACCTTGGTGTGTCTGGGTCAATCCCTGCTCTGTGTGTGCCGGGGAGGAGGTTTCCCTGCGCTGCGCGGGTCTCCTTGGTGGTGCAGGGTGTCCCCTCCGCATTATTCCTGTTTGCCTGGTGCCAAAATGAGCCTCAGGTCACTCCTCATGTCTTCAAGCTCTGGGCTCACGGTGGAGCCAGCTGTTGTGGGATTTTGACAGCTCTGTTGCTCTGCCCTGCTGCTGTTCATAGACAGCTACAATTAGGTTTGGAGTATGTAACTTTTTCTTATCTTTTAACTATATCTGGGCAGGATGAGAACTGTCCACTGCATAGCTGAGCTCCCAGAGCCCCTCACGTTTTTTTCTCTCTCTTCCAGCAGCTGTTTCCTTTCCATGCAGGCTGCTGGGAACAGCTTGGCCAACTTCTATTCAGGTGCCCTGCTGGCACCAGTGATCCGTGATGCCAAGTCCAGATGCTCATGGCCCATGAAGCTGGCAAGGCAACACAGTGGGCCTCTGCTTTGCATTGATGACCAGCACCTCCTGCCCCTGTGGGACTTCATCTCCTTTCTCTTTGCTTTCTCTCTGCCTTTTCTACTGCTACCTGGGCTTCTGGCAGCTGCTTCCCTGGCTGGGGTGGCTGGCTGAGCTACCACGAGGAGCATAGCCCTTCTCTGGTGTTTTCCAGTCTTGTCTGAAGCATAACCAGTTTCTAGTTTATGTCTTGCTGTAATGTCTTCTGCAAACCCTCCAGAGTCTTCTGGATGTTTTGCTTCATTTCCCTTTGGCCGTCTTTAATTTCTCAGTCTCCACACACACACACACACACACCCTCCTACCCCCCCGATGAACTCTCTGAATGTGTCAGCTGCTCTTTGCTCTAGAGGCTGGATTGGGCTGTCCATCCTGTGGAGCTGAGCTCATGTCAGAAGCGTGAGGCAGGGAGGGCTGCAGGGTGCCTGCAGTGGGGCTCTGCCTGGTGTCAAGCACAAAGCCCGACATCCCAAGATAGAGAAGGAGCAGTTTCCTCTCCAATGACACTCAGCCAGCGTTTTCCCCCCTCGCATGAAGCGCAGGCATGTGTGCATCCCATCCTGGACAATGCCTGCCAGCCCACCCATCTCCCACTGCCCAGAGCTCCAGCTCGGCTGGCACACATATCATGCTGTGCCTTTGGGGCTACCTTGCTTTGCCGTGAGAGGATTTATCATGTGTTGAATCTCCACTTTCAGTGAAGGCTGGGTCGGCAACAACAGCTTCCACTGAGTTTTATGTTGCCATATGAGGACCCAGGAGATTTCTGGATGGAGTATTGATGTGCTTCTCATTGGAAGATGGAGGATTGAACCTGTGGTTGGTGGAAGGGCTGAGGACTACTGAGAGGGGCACAGTATTTGGAGGGTTGCGCAAACAAAGCTGAACTGCACTTCCTTGCAGGGTTTTCCGCTGTCTGCCAAGAGCAGGAGCATCTTGCCATACCCCCTTCCCACCATGATCCTTGGCCACCTCAAGGAGGTCTCCATGGAGCGAGAGGCTCTGAGCCATCACCCCTATATTTTCTAGTGACACCGTGACAAATCTGCACACTCACAACAGCCCGAGTCCAAAGGATTGCGTGTGTTGGGTAATGCCTGGACCAGGGTGGCTGAGAGTTGAGTGATGCTGACCAAGTACTTTCCATGGGGGGACTACACACAACACCTTGATTTTGGGTCTGAGCAAGCACTGTGGGCAGCACTGTGCATCATGCAGAGGCTGCCGTAGGAACAGGGTATCATTCCATGGTGCAGGATCTGCTCAGGTCCCTCTCAGCCCGGTCACTAAGCCCCTGAATATTTCTGGCAGCATCCTGCCCCAAACCTGAGCCACTCTGCAAGCATGCTAGCAACCAAAAGGTTAACTCCTTGCACCCACACCCAGCTGGGAAACCAAATTTCTGTCTGGGGCAATGAAGTGGGTGTGGGACAAACTTCTTCTGCCTGAAGACCCTCTCCATGCTCAGCTAGATTCAGCACCCATGCACTCCCGCAGAGCTGCTTCCTTGTCCTTCCCAGCATATTGTGCTCATCCTGCTCTTCCTATCTGCCTCACCGGACGTTGGGGACAGTGCAGCAGCCAGCAGGCAGCCTGCCCGGCTCGTGTGCCGCCAGCTTCCAGCAATTCTTTCCCGCGTCCCAAGGACTGTGTCTCTATACAACATTTCTATACAGTGTGCCTGGCAGGCAGCCTGCTCCCCTTCCCAGCCTGCTCCCCTTCCCAGCCTGCTCCCCTTCCCAACCACGGGGATTTTCCATGTAAGTATCTCTGGGTCCTGGGAATCGGGACCTCTGCAGGAAGGAATTTACTGGTCAGCGGGTTGAGCTGAGCTGTGTGACCCTATTCCTGTTAGCACTGACTTTAACTTGGAGGCAGCATCCAGAAGAATTCGGAAATTCCCAGTCCCCCTGGTTGGCTCCCCTTGATGCCTTCAGTTCAAGGAACCTCTGCTCCCAGCCCCCTGGAGAGCAGATCCTGCTGTCTGGTTAAGCGGAACAGAGCTGGGGGCTTCTGCAGGTCTGATGGGCAGCCCAGATCGGGATGAGCAGAGGACTGAGTGCTCAGGGGAGAGGATCTCCTGGCATTATGGGGTGGGATGCTAGGACAGGGTGAAAACCTAGAAACCAGGGAAGTAATCCATGGATGAACTCAGGGCTGTGGAGCTCTGGTGCTCAGGTGCAGAGTGCAAACATGGGAAGCATTTGGGATGGAAGCTTGAGCAAGTGCCTACAAGCTGCCACAGTGTTTTCACTGCCTGAGAAAGGACCACAAGCAAGGCAGTTCAGTGACCTTTGCCATAGTCCCAACATTTATGTGCACTCTATGTTAGGGGACACCATAGCTTCTGCCTAGGATACCCTCCTCTGTACCTGTGGTGTGGAGGTGCCTCCACCACAGGAATGCAAAGGGCTGGAGCTGGACTGTCTGAGTATGGGGAGAACTGGAGGCATCATTGTACAAAGCCCTGTTGCGATGGCTCTGTACAGTGCCAGACACAGACCTTGTGGTCAGAAAGGGGTTCTCTGTAGCTGAGACAATTCAGAGGGGCAAGCTACCTCGTTATATGTCGTTATATGCACCTCCCTGTTTACACCTCTCCCTGTTTCCTTCTCCATCCTGCACCTCTGAGCTACGGGAAAAGGCTGGTGGCTGCAGGAGCCCAAGCTGGTGAGAAATGGGCTTGTGTGGGTGTGTACAAGAAGTTGTGCCTGGCCAGAGCAGCTGCTGGAAGTTGCTGGTGTTTGAGAACCCTAAAAAGCCTTGCCTCTACCCCCACCTTGGCACCTCCTCCTTATCCCAAAAGTTCCGTCTGTTTTGTAACCCCTCTGCAAACAGGGATGCTCACTCCTCTCTCATTGCCAGAACATCCCTGTTTTCTCCCTGGGCCAGGGGAACAGGTGACAGAGAAAGGCACAAGGAAAAGAAAGAGTGAAGCGGGATGCTCTGAGGGAAGGGAGGCAGGAGGGGAGATGGGGCATTGACCCCCAGGATGATTTCCATGGGGCCCTGCTGCTCAGACATGCACCTGCAGTGGCCAAATACCCCTTTCCCTCTTGGGACCTCTCCAACCACCTTCCTTGGAAGGACTGGAGCGAGGGTCCTCTCATCCAGATGCTTTCTTTGAGGTATAAGTCATAGCAACCAGGACTTGCTAAAGACTGGTGCCTGTGAAGGGAAACGCGTGCCCTGACCCTGCTTAGCAGCTCAGACTGTGTTTGGGGCTGGCCTCTGCCCGGAGGATGCTGCTGCTGCGGTATCTTGAAAACACTCAGAGAGCCAGGGGCTTTCCAGGAGCCTGCTACTGTGGCTAGGACATGGATTGGGCAAGGAGGGGATCTGAGCTCTATACTGGGACCACAGAGCTCTCCTGGGCTCCACTGGGAGCGGAGGGAGTCCTGAGGTGGACTGGTCTGAGCTGGGGACAACCTGTGACATGTCATCCCTCCTTACATCCACATCATCTGTCTTGATACCACATAGGCTCTGGGAGAGACTTGGCCAGGGTGGATGGCTATGGGATTAGAACTCCCCCAGCTCTCCAGCAAAAAGACAGTGCTCCAGCTGTGCCTAGAGTGGGGGTCATCCAGGTGCTCAGCACCTGGGCACTGCTCTCTGGAGAGTTTGCACAAGTAAGAGCTGGAAAGGCACTAAGTACCAGCATGGCTCTCCTTTTCCTGCCCTGTCCTGATGTCCCCAATGCTTTGGTGTTGGGGCAATGGGTGACAACACGCAGAGTGCTTCTAGGGACCCATTCCTTGTGCTTCCAGAGGAGGAGATGCACCATTCCTTGTGCCCTGGGGAGATGCACCAACAGGTAACCTGCTGCTCCTCATGTCCCACACCTGCTGTATGCTCTGGGGTCTGCTGCCTGAGTCCACACCAACCTTGTGTTGCACAAGGGTGTGGGGAGCTGCCTTCCCCTATCTGGGTGCTGTGCAGATGGGTAGCCCCAGGATGGGAGCTCCCTTTCTTTTCTGCATGAGCGATGGGGGAAGTCCCAGGAGTGCAGCTCTGGATCCCACGCTGCCCCAGGCTCCCAGCTGGTTCTGAAGGAAGGCAGCCTGCTGGTCTCCTTTCCCAAGAGAGGGTTGCAGGACATTTGTTGGTGAGCCCCCCTGCCACAACTCCATTACTGCCCTCTCCCTGATGAGGGGAGCAGAAGTGTGGGCACCTTGTCTCATCTCTGCTTTCTACAGCATCCAGCACTTCGGTCTCCTCCTAGGTTACTTATTGCCCTTGATGAGTGTTTCTGAGGGTCATTTTCAGGAACTGGTGGAAAGTCCTGGGGCTGCAACTCAGCTCACAGGCAGTGGTGCCTGGGAAGGGGCATGGCTCCCACCATTATTGAGTAGACCCCATTAGGGCTGCATATCCCACTGGGGCTCCCAAGACACACCTGACATGAGTGATGGGATCTGAGTTGCTGAGGACCTGATGGCCAAGATGGGCAAAGAGGGACTGCTAGCAGTGGGTGGTGAAGCTGGGGAGGGGATGGCAAAGGGGACTTCTTGCTGGCAGCAGTTGCCCAGTGGGGTATTATGTTGGGTCCTAGCTCTTCTCAGAGGGGCTCTGGAGCAGGATGAGAGGCAGTGACACCTGATGCACCAAAGGAAAATCCAATTGAATAGCAGGGAAGATGGTTTCAACTTGAGAACATTTCAAGAAGTGGAACAGGTTTCCCAAAGCAGTTGTGAAACCTCCATTGTGAAAATGTGGAGGTGTCTGTCCATCCTCCATCCATTCCCCAGAGCAGGACTGCTGTCCCACTGGGTTGCTCAGGACTTGCTCCAGTCACATGGCTGTCTCTTTGGGTGGCCTTTGCCACCACAGGTGTTCCCTGCAGGGTCCTGTTCAGCTCTCTGGGTCCACTTCTGCACAGCCTCCATCTATCCAGCTATACCCAACCTGTTCAGCTGCACAGGGTCATGCCATTCTGTCCATGGTACTTCATATCCTGTCTGCATTACACCTCAGAAAGTTCTTGCCAGCTCATTCCTCAAGCTGGTTGAGGTCTCCACAATTTGATATCAGTACCAAAGTAAGGTAGGCTGTGCTGTTTTCCACAGCTTCCTTGCAGTCTGATCCTTGCACATCCCAGCACTGCAGCTGGGTTCAGATGTTTGGGGAAGTCCCTGAGGCATCTGGACAAGGATGGGGGCTCAGGGGTCTGTGATATGTGGTTACCCTGAGCCACTTCTCACCTGTTCGTGTCAGTGGTTTGGCTTGGGTGCAAAATACTAAGTGGGGGAGGAAAACAGGTTGATTCCTTGGTTTCTTTAATGGCTTGGCCACCTGCCAGGGTCCCTGTCCTGGAACAAACAGGCAAGCAGCAACATGCGACCCTCTGAGAGCAGGTAGTGCCAGGTTGCAAGACTGTGTAGGAAACTGGAGCCCACAAACTCATCTGACTGTGATGGAAGCTGTATCTCCAGTGTGTCCCCCACCTGGCACCCCCATGCTGTGATGGGCAGCTGGGAACAAGACAGGACGTGTCTGTAAAGGGGGGCTTGCAGCTTACAGGAATCCCCCACCCCCTACTTCTCCATCACCCAGCCCTCGGCTGGCTGGTGGGCTGCCTGCCAGGCTGGCCGAAATTGAAAGCAAAGCTCCAGAGATAAATAGGAGCAGCCTCTGCACGAGGCAGCAGTGTGTGTCCTGCTCCCCAGCCTTGCCCTGCTCAGCGCCCGTGGCACCACCATGGCTCTCCGCCTCCTCCTGCCGCTGCTGATGCTGGCTGCCACCCTCCTCTTTGCCCAGGCTCAAGGTGAGGGGCACAGAGACCTCCTGCCTGCTCCTATGGGATGGGGCAGGGAGTGTGGGTGCTCAGTGGGGTCTGCACAGGGTGCTGGGTGGTGCAGGAGGGTGTTTGGAGTGTGTTTGGGTGTGGGGCTTGCAGTTGTGTGTAGGGATGTGTGTGTGTGTGTGTGTGTGTGTGTGTATGTGTGTGCACATGCATGTGGCTGGTGGGGTAGCAGCACCTCAAGCTGAAAAGTGCAGGTGGGAGAACGAGGTTCAGTTTCTTTTCAAGGAGATCATCTCTGCCTCAGTTTCCCCTCCCCCACCCTCTGATATGGTGTCTCATATTCCTGGGGCAGGGTTTAACCTGCAACTAAACACTGGGGTTGAGACATCCCAGGGTAGCCTCAGCCCAGGTGAGACCTCTCTACCTGCTGCCCAGCATCTCTCCCACCAAGCAAGCCCTTTATTGTAAGCCATCTGTACTGTGCTGAAGGTACCTTGTCTTGTTCATAGTCAAAAAACCTACATCCCCTCCCTTGCTCACAGGACTCGAAAGCTCAGCTTCAGACTGCTGCCTGAAGAACAGCCAGAGAGCCGTTCCCATTCACGTGGCGACATCCTACAGAGTCCAGGGACCTGAGTCAGGATGTTTGCTGCGTGCTGTCGTGTAAGTACCCTGTGGCACTCAGGACCACCCAAAGCAGTTTGGCTCCAGACAAACCCTCCCTCTCCATGTCCTCCCACTGCTCACCCCCAAGCAAACCTTTCTACTGCACCGCAGGTTCACCACCAAGAGAGGCAAGAAAATCTGCTCCTCTCCCCACGACCCTGCTGTCCAGAAGGTGATGAAGTACGTGGACAAGAAGAATGACAAGGACAAGAAGAATGACAAGGACAAGAAGAAGGAACAGTCCCAGCGTTCTGGGGGCAGACCCAAGCGGCGGAGGCGGCAGCAGGTCTAAGTCAGGCCTGAAGAGGTAGGTGAGGGGAGAACAGAAGGGTGATGGGTTGAGGGCACTGCATGCCATCCCAGATCCTTCTGCATGACAGGGTGGGTGTTCGGCTCCTTATGCCAAGCCTGAGAGCTGCCAGAACCATAGCTGGAGTGTGGAGGCAGTTAAGGCACGGTTCTCTCCTGGTCTGTGCTTGCCTCAAAATCAACTTTGTTTCTGGAGCAGCTGGGACAAGGCAGTGCTTGGGGACGGGCAAGGCATGCCACACAAGGGAATGGCCCCCAGCTGGCATGGGTGCTGTCTTTGAGACCCCCACCATCTCACTACCTCTTGCTTGCCTTCCTTAGGACAGATGCCTTCCCACTGATGACTGACCCACAGCCCGGCAATGGACATCCACAGACCACCCACCCACCTGCTGGCCCCGGGGCGAGAACGGGGCTGGCTGAGGGGGCTGCCCTCTGCCCCACAGCCTCCTTTGTGCTGCTGTGCCTGACACAGATATTCCCCAGTGGGACCCTCTGCACCGTCTGGGTGCTCTCAGCAAAGGGGGCACCCAGGTCCTTGCTTGCCCCACGGCCATACATGTGGGGACCGGGACTCCGGTGGGAGCTGAGCCATGGCCTTGAGGGGAAAGTGGACAGCATTCCCACTGGAGGGCATTTCCTTAGCCTGGCAGGATGGCAGCTTTTCCTATGACTTTTTGGGGGGATTTTAGACACTTTTATTTATAATTGAAAACTGTGCTTTCATTCAGTCTTCCTGGAAGGCTTTCCTTCTGGCTCCTTGTGCTTCACAGAGTATCCTTTACGCTTCAGGCTGGCTTTTCTGGAAGACTGCTCTTATTTTTCTACCAAAAAAATGATAGGTGATTTTTATTTCCCTCTCACTTGTTTGCTTCTTTTCGGCTTGTAGGGCTGTGGGGTGCCAGGCAGGTCCCAAGTCCCATGGTCCTTCTTGAGCTGCTTGCAGGGAGCTTCCTTACAGGGCAATTAACAGGGGCTGAGATGGAAAGTTTGGGGGTGACTGTGTGACTCTGTGTCTGGGCTGTTCTAGTCTTTCCCTTCAGCTTTTATGATGCTCAGTTGCAGTGTAGTTCGGATAACGATAGCTACATTTTGTCCCTTTGGTCTTTTATTTTCCTTTTTATGCGCAAAATTTCCATGAAATCAGAACAAATTGTTCATTTTAGTGGAATTATACCCTTTTAGCTCCCCTGGTTACAAAATTGCAATGGAATCAGAACAAATTGTTCATTTTAGTGGAACTTTACCCTTTTATCTCCCCTGCCATTGCGTGTGTCAGGGATTCAGTCACTATTAAGCCGAATGCTTAGTTTTCTGGGGGGGAAAAAGCCAGAAACTCTCAAATACTTTCTTACCAAATCTGAAAAGCCCACATGGTGAAAGCTGCGTATGAGGCTGTGAAAGTGGGGGAATAGGCGACTCCATAAAATTTATTGTAGACACCCTGCAGCCGTTTGAGAGTGGCTCTAACCCAAACCTTTAGTGAGAGAAGTCACTACCGGGAGGAGAGTATTAGGTGAGACTGAAAGTAGAGGGGGGAAATGGCATCTCCCCGTGCTTAAGAAATCTGCCCCCAGCATGCCAAGAAGGAGCAAGTTGAACAGCTGTACCATAGCGGTGCTATTTGCTTGCAGAGACTTCAGACGTGGACTTTGGTCAGTAAAGGTCTATTAAGTCATATAAATGCAATAATAGGATTTGCAGAGCTTAACAGTATCAGCAAGGGCTGTGTGTTCGCTGGAGTAAAGCTTGTAGCTGAGTGTTTCTATCAAGCACGTTTATCTGGCTTGATTGCTTTATTAAGCAGGCATTTAGGTCTATTGTTTTAAGGCTGTGTAGAGTAACTGTGAAGTCCAAGACACCAGCCCTGAGTACAGGACGGGTGCCGAGCTGTCTCCGTGCTGCCCTCTCCTCCACGTGGGAGCATGCAGCCGTCTGCCAGACCGGATTTTGGACAGGATGTGTGGCAATAAAATATATTCTTTATAACCAAACTCACTTGTTCCAGCTGTCATGATGGGCTTTGGTGGGTGGGCAGGGCTGCATGGTGGGGTGCTCTCCTCATCCCACACACCCTCACCGCTCAGATCTGGGCTTTTGCAGCCCACCTGTGCAATGCATCTCTGGGGTGCACGGGCTGGGAGCTGCTGGCACAGTGGAGAGGAGCTATGCAAGTCCCTTCCCTTGCAGCTGTGTTGCCCAGCAAGCTGAAGACATCCTGGTTGCTCATCGGTCCTCATAGAGGAGTTCTGAGGTGCCAGAAAACATGGGGCAAAACACAATTTCTTACACAACATCTTTGCTCACGGCCTGTCCCTCCAACTCCAACCCATCCCCGACTTGCACAGCTTGTTCAAAGTAGGAGCTTTGTGCTCCCTTATGCTTTGGGAAAACAGCAATAAACCAAGTGATTAATGAGGCTGTGCTCTGGCCTGGGCTTTGCACACTGGAGGCAGACCTGTGTGTGTGCCGGGGACACGCTGATCCAGCCCTGTGAGGCTGGCCCTGCCTCCTGACAGGCTCTTTGTGCTGGTTCTGATGTCAGGGGATTGTGAAATGCTTGCGAAAACCCCCTAGAAAAGAGGTCCAGCTGAATACGTCTGCAATCACAAACAGATAAGCATGAGCAGACAGCAGGAGTGAGCCAGCGTGTGAAATGTGTCCTGGTGTTTGGTGGCTGTGCATATGTAGAGAGCATGTGCGGTTTTTTGCCCTTTAAATGCTAGGTCGGCAGTAGGCTAAAACAGGTTAAAAAGACATGCCTGTGGTGATGCTTTAATTTACCCTAAAATTTACCCTAAGAGCAGGGTTTGTGGAAGAGCGCCAGAGTTTGTCCCATGCTCAAGAACAACAAGCTGCTCAGGAAGGCACGTGTGAGCATGGACACAGATGCACAAATGCAAACAAAACCCTGCGTGCCTCTTCCTGTACACTCACAAGTGTTTGCACATTCCTTCCAGCTTTACTGCCAAATGCTGCTTTCAAGGAAAATAAGTGGCAGGGTTATTGGGAGCCTCTTGCTCGTGAGGTGGATAGTCGCAGTGCTGCCACGGGGAGATGGCATCAGGGAAACACCTATGAGGAGATTCCCTGTGAGAGGCAATCAGATCAGATCTGGAGCATTCAGCAGGGGCCAAAATTCCTTCTCCCCGAAGGAGCTGAATTCACGGACCCTAGCTGGGACAAATGATGTGAAGAAGGTGGTCTAAGACGATGCTGCAGTGAAGCAGCAGGAAAGGATTCACACCTTCATATCCCTGGGCAGGGCAAACCTGCTGCTTTGCCTCACGTGCAAAGACAAGGGAGAGTGGATGCAATGTGTCCTAGGGCAGTGGGTGGGGAAGGGCTGTAAAAGCCCACCTAGAAATAAACCAGCCAGCAGGGAAGGAAAGAAAGTTGCAATGATGTCAAGTAGAGTAAAAAGTTGGGAAAGTTTGGCCACCCTGGAGCAGAAAGGTTTCGGTGACAGCAGACAGAAAACAGAGTGTAGCCAAGAAGGTCTTGACCCCAGGCCAAATGATTAAGTCAAGTCATTAGCTGGCACAGACGATGCTCCAGGGTTGTGCCGGCAGCGACGCGTGCTGGGCTGGGACGCCAGGCTGAGCTCCAGCAAGGCTCATCTGAAGACAGGCACACCAGCTCTGTCCCTCTGTCCCATGCCCTTTCCCAGAAGCAGGAGCAGGCTATGCTGTAGCCCCCCGTGGGGGCCAAGGGCTGGTTTTGGGACCACATGGTGCTAGAGGGGCTCTAGTTTCCAAGAGAAGCTTCAAGATGTTTTTTTGGTGCCCTCTCCACCAACATTTACCTCCTAGGGCCTGCCATGGTCTTGAGAGAAGAGAGGAGGTGGGAAAGTGGGACTCTCACCCTTCCTGGCCCAAGGTATTTCCTAGTCCTGGCCATCCCTTGGCACACATCCTGTCCTAGAGGGAACAGCCCAGAGCTTCCTCTCAACCCTTTCATCACTGACGCGTAGCTCCCAAGTGCCCTCCTTCCCCCATCCTCTGTGTTGCTGTCTGAGGAACCTTGGCTTCGGGGTGTGTCATGCTGCCAGTCCTCCTTCCACCTCCCCAGATCCCAAAGTCCCTCTGCCTTCCTCCCATCCTGCTGGGTATTGCAGACCTGCTCCTTGGCTGCAGCTCTCCAAGGTGCTGTGTAAGAGCATCTGAGGATGTGCTGTGCTGGGGCCAATGTGAGCCGCGACTCAGGGCTGCAACAAAACAAGAACCCCACAGCCTTCCCTGCCCAAAGGAGCAGTGAGAGCAAGTTTTGTTCTATTCCGTGTACTTGTAGATCTTTCCACAAGTGAATTTGGTGTGCAGCCCCACTGGGCATCCTTCCTGCCAAGCCACACAGGAGACGGCAAGGAAATTGCTGGTGGGCTGCCTTCTCTACAGGTCTTCAAGCTGTTCCCCAGCCATCCCCTCCTGAAATCCCTTGCCTGGGAGTGTCGAGGAAGACACAGCTGAAGGGTCTTGGTTCTGCTGCTCATCACTCCTGGTGACCTCAGCATCAATGACACTGAAAACAATGAGTGTTAGGGACAGAGCGGGAATTGGCACCATCTGATTCCTTCAGAGCCAGATCCTCAGGTTCATCTATGCTTCCTCTGGGCAAAGGTATGACATGCTCTTTTTTCCCCCTTAACTCTATTTTAATCGGATTGACTGGGTTCGCTCAGCTAGAGGAGATCTACTGGGTCCTGGAGCCCCACAGGCTGGCTGTGGCCCTAATACCAGTGGTCCACTGGGACGGGGAATGCGATGGGAGCCATGTGTGAGACTGCCTTGAGCCAGGCGTTGCAAGGGAAGTGGAAGCAGCTGCAATGTCTGCCCAGTATTTCCCAATCAGGTGAATGTAGCCAGGCCAGATCCTACCCCAGGGACTGGCTGTGCCTGGAATTTGCTGAAATTCCCCCTTTCCTCTTTCCAGCTCTGTAGCTTGGAGGTGGAAAGCAGACCACCAGCAGACATGCTGGGGAGCAGCTGTCCTAGGGGCTTCAGCAGCTCTCACATCTCCAGGAAGGTAGCAGCACAGCAGGCACTCCCTGAGAAAAGCCCAGGGATGAAGCTGATAACTCACCTGGTCTGTTTACATTTTGATGGGCTGGATTTCCAACAGGCATCATTCATTCCCTTTGATTTCCACTTTAATTAACAACTGTATTTTTGAGGTTTCTGCAGGGTGAGCGCTCATGGATGCTTCATGCTGCCTGTGGTGTCCTCGGGGCTGGAGCTTCAACGCTCCCTAATTGCTGTGGAAGAGGCTTAAATGGGTCAGTACACACAATGCTCTTCCCTCATCCCAAATCCCCTGCCTGTGTGTGTCTCTGGGGACCATGGACCCTGAAACATCCCATCTTCCCCATCTACACCATCTCTTCTGGTCCCTGAGGCTCAGCACAACAAGGGGGAGGGGATGACCTCCCTGCATGCCACAAGGATGCACTTCAGAGATGACCACTCTTTTCTTAGAAATCTCACTGACCCCAGTAAAGGGGGGGGAACATGTCACATTCCCCTTTCACAGTGAGAGTGGAAAGCCCCTTTCCTCACTCTCTGGTGCTCCTCCTGAGGAGCAGAGGCGTGGGAAGCAGATGTGCTTTCACCCACTTGGTTCCCAGACAGCTGCCAGGAGAAGGTAGAGGCTCCCTTTCCTGCTGTGTGTTGGCAGGGGCTGTGGGCAGCTCGAGGGGCAGGGGGACCCCTACAGCCAAAGGGGTCTATTTCCAGGAGGATATATTCCCAAAACAACATGGTCCTTTTGGTGTACAGCCGGTTGTGAGCCAGCAGCAGGCAGCAGCCCCTTGTGCCAGGAAAGTGGCTGCAGACCCCCCTGCCTGCTCTGGGGACCAGGACCCAGCAGTGCCTGGAGGGGAGTCCAACAGCACAGGATCCCCAGCACTCCTTGCCAGCCCTTGGTCGTGCTCCAGGATTTGCCAAACCCACCCAATACGCAAGGAAGGGAGGGTCTGCTGTCGGGCAGCACCCCAGCACCCCTTGCCAGTGGGTCAGGACTTCCCGCTTTAGGACCTGCTTACATTGTCTTGCACCTTGCTCCATCTTACTTATAATTTACAAATTAGCTAAACTTGATTGAGCCAGATCAGACTGCAGCCCTCACACATCAAAGCAAAGAGAAATTTGTCACTGCTCTTCCTCCTCTGTAAACTCATACTTTTAAGAGCATGGCTCTGTGCGTCTGAATTGAGCAGATCTCCCTTGATGCTTCTATCAGAATTTAACAAGGCAAAAAAGTTCACACAGCTGAAGGGCTGAGAGCAGTTCAGATGCATTTATTGTGTCGAGCCTTCCCTGCCTTGACCCCTGTCTAGGCATCACCTTAAAAATGCAGATTGACTGGCAAGGGAGGGGTTCACGGTATTCTGTTGCCAAAGGAAAACCAAACAAAAGCATTAGTGTGGGCTGTGCCAGTGGGTCAAGGCTCAGCTCTCAAGACCTCCTCTTTGCAGGGTGCTCTTCGTCAGACCAACCACCAGTGAAGAACCAGTTCTGGGTTAGGAGCAGTTGCTCCTGAAGGTCTGGCCACTAGCAGCTAGGAGCTGTCATCCTCCCTGCAGTGGCATATCTTTGGCAGCCCGCAGGAGATCAAGTGGAGACCAGGTCCCAGAGTCAGCTTGCATCCCCAAACCTGCAGGGAGCCTGGGGCTGATGACTGACACTAATCAGCCCCTGCCTAGTCCCTTCACCACAGCACTGGCTTGCCAGACCACAGTATCAGTCAGAGCCAATGCTCTCCTGATGGAGGAGATGACCCCATATGTGATGCTGGTGCCAGTGCCAGTGCAGGGATGCAGCACCTTGTCTGGTGGTGTGGCTGGAGTCTCCTCTTGCTTCTTACCATGGAGGGAGGAAGAAGCAGAAGCAGATATCTCCTACTGTTGAGAGGAGCAAAGGGACCCACTGAGGTCGCTGGGTCACAGCTTTTTTTCTTGTACCCAGGTAGAAATTTGTCCACATGGAAAGGAGCTGTACAGCACTCTCCACCGAGGTGCAAGGACAAGCCAGAGCTTGAGCAAGGGAGGTGGTGGTGGCATGGAGGCTCTGCTCCAGGATTTGTTCACCCGTGTTGGGAAATATTTTTCCTACTGTCAGTGGGGATTTTTCTGAGTGCAACTGCTGCCTTTACATTTTGTCATGTCCCCGGGCCCCTCAAAGATGACCCTGGCTCTGGCATCTCTCCAAACCCCTACAAGGCAGCTGCTGGCAGAAGTGAGACCCCTTCATCCTTCCTTCCCTGGGCTGCACAACCCCAATGCTCTCAGCTTCCCACATAGCAGGGGCCAGGGCTGAAGCAGCCTGGTTTAAGGGGCATCACTTCAGGTGGCATTGGCACTGGCCCAGTGGTGAGTCACCATCCCAAGGAGGAACAGCTCCCATCCTTGCTCTCCTGTGAAGATCTGAAGCAGGAGTGCTGCTCTTCGCTCTTGGCAGTGCCCACGCAGAAGGAGAGCTGCTGGCACCCTGTGCCATGCACACAGCCTCCCTGGGGGATTTCTGCTCCTCCACGAGGGAAACCTGTTTACAGGAAGCTTTGTAGCTGCCTTTGGCCCTGAGCCCATTTACTGGGACACCTGGTTGTGTTTTGGCATGTGAGGTCCCAGCCCTGGAGTGTAGCAGGCTGACTGTTCTTTCCTCTATCTGCCAGCTTTGGATGTGCCCCCCACACAGGCACTGGGGAGGGCAGGGGGAGACAGCCAGACTTCTGCAACCAGATGGGGAGGGGCTAAGGGGGAGACAGACATCACTCCAGTACCTACATATACCCCAAAAATGGGGTCGAGAAAAGTTCTACCCACATAGCATCAAAGTGTTGAGCCTGTGCGATATCTAATGTGAATATCCCAGAGATATCTTGGAAAAGGGACTGGGAAATATATGGTGTGGGACCACCCGTGTGACATCCCAGGGCCCTGAGATGCTTTCATAACGTAAAGAGACCCTGGAGCTGCCTGGTCCTGATCAGAAACCCCTGTGGCCTGAGTGCAGGCAGATGAGAGGAAAAGAGAGGATTTGGCTCTGGGACCGCAGAGCAGCTGGCTGCAGGGAATGCAGTGGTATATCTGGGAACTGTTCAAAGATTAAAATCCAGCCTGTGGCAAGACTTGTTGCAACTTCCCAACCCTCTTCTCCAAAAGAAAGTGAAAGCCACGGGCTGGAAGGGTATATAGGCAGCAGGGAGCAGCTGCAGCAGAGTGCAGGGAAGCTGTTCAGAGCTCACCTCTCCTGCCTGGAGCTCCTTCGCCTCCAGCCCATCCTCTGAAAAATGCAGCAGCTACATCTTCTCTGCCTCAGTCTCCTGGTGCTGGGATGTATCCTGGATGGTAAGAGGGAACCTCTCACGCTGCCTTTCCTGCAGAAGGGAGAGAATTCAGTTTCTGCCTCTCTTTTGCATTTGAGTTTTGGAGGGACTCATGGCTGAGGCTCTGTCACAGCCTTCCTGCATCCTCTGCTTGCAGCCTGTCCTAGGGGTACTTTGTCTTGCCCAAAGTCCAGGCAGGGGCCTGCAGGGCTCTTGGGCTGGGAAGGTGTGTTTGGGCAAGGCTGTGGAGCAATCCTGCCTCCTGGTGCCTTAGCCCAGCTTGCACAAGTTGGGTTGGGATAACTTTGGTCCAGTTCTCCCTAGTACACCTCAGGAGCACCCCTGTCACACTCTGGCTTGAGGCAGCCACAGGGTAAGTGGCAGGACTGGGAGTGGAAGGCATGTGTTAGGGCAGGGCCCATGTTTGAGAGGCTGCTGGTGTTGGACATGGGGTTTGCACTGGTCACAGCTGTCTGGATGGGTGACACCAGAACCTCTGCTCTGCAGTGCAGAGGTGGGGAGTCTGGGCACCTTGTAGTGTTGTGCTACATCTCACTGTAGGGGGTTACAGACATCCCTGGGCACTGCCAGCCTTCTTGGGCATTAGCAGTGAGTATAGTATTTGCTGTTAGTGTGACTGAGATCCCCTTCCCTGCAGAGAAGTGCAGGCAGTTGTGTCCCTCAGCTGTCACAGGAATGATCGGTGCAGGGTGGGCTGGTGATGGGGTGACTGCCAAACCTATGACTGCCTCAGTAAACACAGCTGAAGTCATCCCCAGTCCCTCGGGAATGGGTGCCTGTACTGCAGCATCCTGATGCAGAGTAAAAACCCCCCTGTCCTGCTTTGCTTGCTGGGGTGCAGCAAAGGGGTGCAGGAGGGACCCAGTCATGCAGAAGGGTTGCCTTCTGCCTGTCTGCTGTCCCTCATCTCCTTTGCTTTCTGTTGGAAGGAGACAAAGGGCTCCTGGCACGGGGGTGTGACAGCAATAAAGCTGGAGCCCGTGTGCCCAGCCTGGGCCCCCGGCTCCACCGCGGCCCCTTCGCCTTCCAGGGAGGCTGGGAGCGGTGCCGCTGACCTCAGCCTGCGTGGTGTGTTCCTCCTCCTCCAGTGCACGGCGGGAACAACGTCCTCGACTGCTGCCTGCGGACAAAGGAGACGCCCATTCCATGGCGGATAGTGCAGGATTACCGGCTCCAGCTGGTGCAGGATGGCTGTGACATCCCTGCTACAGTGTAAGAGCCTGAGTGCTGACGGCTGAGGGACAAGAGCTTGTGATGGCCGAGGGACGGACCTTGCAGGGACGCAGGGATGGGGGCAAAGCAGGGTGGAGGAGGGATGCTGAGCTGGGTTTGAGAGAGAAACGAATGGGGAGGGTTGTGAAAGAGGTCCTGGGGATCAAGAGTCTCAGTCAGAGGAGGACCAGCTGAGACGGGAAACTATGGGACAAAAGTCAGTGAAGAAAGTCATCTAAAGGTAGAGATGGAGAAGGGCAGTGAGGGAGGCAGGGGGTGAGACTTTGAGCTGTTCTTGAGCACCCCCAGGGTGTCCCGCTCACTACATTTTGTTTTTCCCTCATGGGCTTGGCAGATTCATCACCACAAGGGGCAAGCGCCTCTGTGCCCCGCTCCAGTCCCCGTGGGTGATTCGTCTCCAAGAGAAGCTGGATGCAAGCTTTGCCAGGAAGGTAAGAACCATCCCTGTTCTCAGACAGGCATGAGGGCAGCCTGTGTTTGATTTATCCACTGCCAAACAGGGTTTTCCCAGTGTGACTGAGCTGCTGGAAGGAGCAGCCCAGGGACATGCTCTGCTGAGACATGGATACTTTGTCTTGGTCCCCATCTGTCCTCCCTCCAACTGGGGCCTCTCTGTCTCCTCTGTAGGCCCTCTTCCACCTCAAACAAATGAAGCCCTGGGGCTGTTGTCCACCCAGTGCCACTCTTGGCTGAACCTGATGGGTGCCATGGCAAACAGCACTGAGAGCAAACCCTTCCCTGCTTCCACCCTGGAAGCTTGGAGTCTACTGTTTGTGCATCTTCATGGGGAGGGCTTGGGATGAGTTTAGTGGGCACTTTGCAAGCCCTGCCAGGTCCAAAGTGGAGGAAGGGACTCTGGAGAGGCTCCTGCCCCGAGTTGCACACTAATAACAGTTGGGTTTTTCACTTTCCCAGGCCAAACCCCAGGGCAAATAGTCTCCAAAGAAGCCCATGGCTGGTACCAACACCTCGAGTGGGACCAGCTCCCAGCTGTGAATCTGATGGAGCCAACCTGCTTCCACTTCCAGCCTCAGGGCTGACCCCCCTCAGGACTTGTGCCAGTGTGTGGGGCTGGGCAGCGCCCTGTCTGCTCTCTCCCTTTCCTTCTGTCTCTGATGTGACCCAAATACCTGTGTCAGGCTGAGCCAAGGGCTGTGGGACTCCTTTGGCTTTGTAGCCTGGAAGCTGGTTGATGGACTGATCTGCGAGGCGAGTTTGGGCAGTCTCAGACTTCCCTTCAGCACAGCAGCTGTGACCTCCAGCTCTAGTTTGATCTGTTTGGTTTCCATTGACAACCCCAAGCATGACTCCTTCTGCATCCCTGGAAAAGGCTGCTAGGATGGGACAGTGTTGGGATGGAGGGAATGCTGGAGATGTTCCTCAATGGCCATGCACAACTTAGATGAACTTGGACTATGTATGGCCAATGTGGTTCCTCTCTCACTCCTGACTTCCTGGCACCATTTGCTGCCCTTCCTTGAAAGGGTAGAAATAGAACCAGTAACATGGCAGCTGCAGAGCAGGCAGTGATGTCGCTCTTAGCCCCTTCTCTCCTCAGGGACATTGATCCCCTTCTCAGTCCCCCAGCCTGGCACCACCTTCAAACCCTGTCCTGTGCCCATGCCTGGAGCTCTCAGGTTATTTGCTGCTAGATCTGTTCATTGCAATTATTCTGTGTGTATGCTGCTTCTTTTCTCTCTATTGTGCTGAGATTTTGTTAAATAAAAAGAAAAGACAGCAGAGAGTTGATTGTGCCCCCGTGTTTGAGTCCGAAAGACAGCGTGGAGTGTGGGGTGTGCAGCCAGCGCTGCCTGCCATGCTGCAGTGGCAAGGGGGCTGTGCTGGGGGTGTGGGGGATGGGAAAGGCATTTTACAGGGGTGAAGGATGTTCTACAGCAGCTGGGCTGCAGGTCTCCCTTGAGAGTCTCTCAGCACCATGGTTGAAGCAGGTGCTCTGCTCTGCACTGCTCAGCCAGGCTGCTGGAGCACATCCTGGGGAGTATGTGTGCAGAGATGGGGTGGGAGGGAGCATGCCAGTATTGCACCATCCAGCCCAAACCTCTTCAGTCCTGCCAGTGCAGCTGCTGGGCTGGAGCTTCCCAGCTCTCAGCTCCCACAGAAGCACAGGACATGGAAGAACAGCTGCAGGAACAAGAGTTTTGTCCTTGCAGTAAATGGAAAGTGAGGCACAGTGTAGCAGGTTGGTGCTTGCTAGCAGCTGGAGTGCAGATGAGAAGAAAGGGCTTTTGGGGAAATGGAGGCTACTGAAGACATCCTGGGAGCATCAGTGGATAAGGCACAGATGGCAGCCCACCAGCTATGCCTGTCATCAACAGTGGGATGAGAGTCCATAGCCATTTTCCTCCTGAGCCTTGGGTCTTCTGTGACTATTGTCTTGCTGTCTCAAAGTGTCCTTATACCCCCTTTTGCCCAGGCCATGTGATTTTTGAACAAAGCTGTTCCATCCAGCTGAAGTATGGGCTGAACACACACAAGTAGAATTTGCATGGCCATCAGCCAGGCACCATTGTCTCCTCCCAAGCACCACAGTGTCAAATGTGACTGTCCTCACCATTAAATTAGTCAGGTTTGGTGTCAGCCAGCATGCCTGGGCACAGATTGGGACTGAGATGGCCCAGGGACTGCTTTTGAAGGCAGAGGGGACATGGCCACCAGGCCTCCTTGGTATGGCATCCATGGTGGTGCAGTGACTGGGGCTGTCCAAGCCAAGGAGTGTCCAGGCACCTGATTGCTTTTGCTGAGATCTCCTGAATGCAAGCTTAGCTCCATTCCTTCTCCTCCCCTGGTTGTCTGGCCCACTTGCTGGGGGCTTGTCTCTTTTTCAATTGTTCTCCCCTCTGGGGCACTCCTGGTGTGTGTGCACATGCAATGCCCCAGGCTAGGATGGCTCTGAGCCTGAGTTTCCCATAGCATCAGCTCTGTCCCAGCTCATTAACTACAGTGACAGCCCCAGCAATTCAATCCCAGGAAGAAGAAGAGAGGGAAGGTTGGTGTGGGAAGAGAGGCCAAGACAAACAGCATGAGTGGGAAATGAGGATAACTGGAGCTTGCTCGGACAGAAGCCTTCCCGCTGCTCGCTCACTGACCTGTGAGGGGACCGTGGCTGGGGAGAGGGAGCATGCATGGCATGGATCTGCACTGAGGCTGAGCTGCTGCAGCTATCAGGGAGAGGGTCCCTGTGAATGGCAGGGACTGCCAGAGGGGCTTAGATTGGGACAGATCAGATTCATCCTTGGCTGCAGGCTACCCTGACAAGGAGAATGGTGTCCTGGACCAGAGAAGCTGAGGGAGAAGGGGCTTGCACTGACTTCTTAGATGTTGGAAGCAGATTTATCTACTTCCATCAGAGTTTGAGGGATGGCTTGGCCCACCTGCCTGTAAGAGCATGGTTGCAAAGCCCATAGCTCCCATCTTTCCTGGGAGCTGTAAACCTGCCCTCCTCAGAGCAATGCAGCTGTTCACCACAGATCCCTGCCAGGTCCTTTTATGCCTTTTCTACCTTTTCTACCTTCTCAAGTGGGTGTTGATCCCTGTCCCAGCTCTGGCAGCAAGCTGCTCTTACTCCCAGAGAAGGATGAGAGTAGATGCTCTCCTTGACTAGATATATTGTCTTGGCTCCTGTCCTCCGTACATTGTCTTGGCTCCTGTCCTCCAGCCCTGCAGCTGTCCCCACTTCAGAGCCTGACTCTTGGATATCTGTCTAAAACAAGCCAGGCTCAGTGCTTAGTAAACTAGGGAGTGAGTTTTTCTGATACAAAATGTCAACGATCTCTTCAGAGGGAAGCAACCACTTTCCTTAGGGAAAGCAGCTAGTCACTGTCATGTCAAAGACCTCGATTCCCAGCCAAAAGCTAGTTTCAGTTAAAAAGTCCTTCTGTTTCTCTCTTCCCGGACATGCTTTTCCTGCTCTTTTCCTACCCTTACTGTATCCTCAGGAGTTAGTGGAGCAGGAGTAGAATCCATTGCAGTACAATGCAGACATACCCTCAGTAGCTCTGGGGCTATGTGCAGGGATCACTTTGGTGTGAGGTGTTCTGGATCATTGGCTGAAACACCTGTAGTCCTTTATCCAAACCTGGGACCTGCATTTCACATGTTGTGATAATACAAGGTATGATAATTGAAAAGCCTTCATATGGAGCTGACAGAACAGCCACTCTCTTGGTGACTGGACACAAGGCGAGGAGAGAAAGACAAGGCTGCATCTATGCAAGCAAATTGAGCAGGCTTTGGGTTGTTCCCTGGCAGCCAGGACTCACAGTTGGGATCATGAGAGCACTCTTGTCTCTCACTGGCATGGTGAAAGTGATCTCGGATGCTTCCCAGGCTGCGTTCAAGGGGCACCAGACACTGCAGGCACAGTCTGCTGCTATCTCAAGGCCTGACCTGGCACAGGGTAGGATTGAAGGTCCATAGCAAAACCACCCCTCTGCTTCTCTGCAACAAGAGCAAGGCACCAGTGGCACTGCTATGCTGGTCTCACTTGGTGCTATAATACCCTTTCTGGGGGCTTTACTGAACTGGTTTTGTCCCTTGCCTCCAAAGAGGCAGTGTACAGGGGCTTTTTCTCTCACCAGCATCCCTCATGTGTTGCATATGCTGCTTCTGAAGTGACTGGGGAGGAACCAGCTGCATCCTCCTCACAAGCACTGGCAGGAAAGGTGAGCAGCACTGTGGGGGCTAAAAGCTGTTCCCCCTCTCACAGCCTTCAATCACCTTCTTCACATCACTCCTTGGTGCCGAACAGTCAACAGGAGCTGTGAATGTGTCCTGGGCACATTTATTAGTGTAATGGCCAGTTGTTCCCCATGCTGGTGGTCTCCTCTCCTTGCTGCCAAGGCAAGGGTCTGCTCTCCATGGACACAGAGTCCTTGGCACCAGTGCAGATCCAGCTGGCGTGGGCTCAGGGACCTGCCTGGGTTCTTGTGAGGAGATGGGACATGTGGATGGTTGGGAAGGGTGGGAAGCCAGGTGAGGAAAATACCCTTTAGTTGTGTTTCCTTTTGCTATTTGCTCTTGCCTAAACAACAGGTGTGGATGATGGAGAGGATCCAGACCTGGTATTTCTCATCCTCAGGCCCCTGCTTGCTCCCACCTCATTCCCAGCATATCATCACCAGTGCTGCTTGCTGCTTGTCCGGACACTTTCTGCTGAGATTTGTCTTGTGGGAAGATGCCAGAACTCTTAGCCAGGTGGTGGGGTTCTGAGAAGCAGCTGGTGCCATCCTTCCTGCAGCTGAACTGTCCCTGGTGGTATTGTCCAGCCTGCACCTCCATGGTCTGATTCCCAGGACTGGAGCATGGGACCAGTGTGCTTTTCCTGGCCCTAGCCCCTGGAGTCAAATCGAGCCCAGAATTTGTCTGATATGGAGACCTTTGTGCCTAGGCAGGGCTCAGCTTTGTGTTTTCAGAAGCGGCAAGTACTGCAGCTCATTGCAGTGTGAGCTCAGCCACGAGCCAGGTGCACCTTTGCCCGGGTCCAGGGCTCAGCCCACCCTTTGGAAAGGGAGAGGAGACCCATCCTCTCTGCCTTCGCATGCACTCATCTTCTCTTTATGCACAGTAGCAGTAAAAACTGGAGATAAAGACAAAACCAAAAGGACAAGCAAATACAACACTTATCCTGCTGACAGAAGACTCTGGAAAGTACCTGCTGCAGGCACCTGTCCCTCTTGATGAAGCAGTAGGTAGTGGTTGGAGGCTTAGTGCTGTTTCTGTGGCCCTACTCACTTCTCCCTCCTGTTTCCCTGCTTAGCTGTGCCTCCAAGTAAGTTTTTTTCCTGCTCCCCATAGTGTGTCCCCTGGACAGAAGACTGGGGGACACCTATCATCCCTTCTTTTCTCAATTACTCTGCAACCACAGCAAAATTGTCTGGGTGCATAGAAAAAAAAGAGCTGGTTCTGTAAGAGAATGAGGTGAGGGGTCACTGCCAGCTCAGACTGCAGGGATGGGGCTTTGAGGGGGCTAGTGAAAGATCTGGTTAGCTCTGCTAGGAAGTGGCTGGGAGGGACAGCCATGGGGCAAGAACTGGGCAAGCAAAGAAGAGAAGATTTTTGAGCTTCTCATGAATTCAGAAAATTGGTGTGCAGCGTGAGGCATTATACCCACATGAGAAACCTTTCTTTGTCCATGGTAGAAAGGGAGAGTCAGAAGACTGCTGGTAGTAAGGCAGACTCAGAAGATTTTCTAAATCTTTGTTTAGATCTAACAAATGCAAACGTCTAATCCTGGTGTCTCCCTCTCTCTGTTTGACCCTGTGCTGACAGTTTCTGCCCAGTTTCCTTTGGCCCTTCAGCCCTAGATTTTTCTGGCATGGTGACTATTGTGTGCCTGTCCAGACAATTGGGCAGCTGTGTTTTATCACTGCAGATTTGCCAGGTATGGCTTCTTGGCTTGGGATGTTCATCCACTGCAACCTTTAGTCAGTTCCTTCTCAAAACACATCTCATTCTTCTCTACTTTCCCACAGAAAGCAATGTTTTCTTTCTTGCAGGTGTTTTGCCTGGGAAAGCCCCTCCTCTGCTGGGATGTGCACTGACTGTCCCCTCACTGCAAGCACACAACTGTGTTTACATGCGCACTCTTTAATCCTGTTTAAATTATCAAGCCGTGACTTTCTGCTGCCCGTGGGAGGGAGGATGCTCCAGAAATGTGAGATGCGGAGGTGGTCTTTGGTGAATAAATCAACTGCTTTCCTTGAAAGTACCTGCAGCTTGTGTTTTCCCACCTTTTATTTAGCTGACGCAGCTTTTGGAAACATACCAGTCAGCATTAATGGTGATGGATGGCAGCTACTGTACTTGAAAGAACAAAAGCAGAAGTGCCCCGGATTTGTTACAGCTACAGATTCAGCCTCTTCTCGCAGCTCTTGGTTTCATTTCCCAGCTATTGCGCAATGCTCCAGCGTTGTCCTCTGACCCAGCCAAGGCCAGCTACTCCAGGGAATTCCCAGTGTCAGAGCTGACAGGGCTGTGTGTTTCATTGCCTGCCTGGGGTGCAGGCAGGGTTGAAGCCCACTGTGTTGATCCATGCTGTTTCTGAAGGCTGTGTCCGTGCTCCTTGCCGAGCCTGTGGGATTCAGCTGGCTTCAGGAGGGCAGCAGGTCCTGGAGATGCTGCCAGTCAACTCGGCACTTCTCGCTGTGGGTAGGGAGGGAGGCTCTGCCCTGTTTGTACTACTTTGCTCCACATCCCTGTACAGACACTTGGAGCAGCAGATATTTTGCAGGCTTGACAGGGGATGGTAGGAGGGATGCTCTCTCTGCCTTGGCCTGGTTTCAAACTAAACTGCTCACGAGCCCTGCTGCTAGCAAATCTAACACAGGTGGCTTGCTGCAAAAAATAGCATCTCCTGGCATGCCCGTGTGCTGTAGAACTGGTGTTAAAAACTGCGTTACTGCAGACTGAAGCAAAAAATCACCATAAAGAGCCATTTGTGAATCAGCCTTCTACCAAGCGGTGCTCAGGTCTCCAGCCCAAGCCTCCAGGTCTCCAGCCCAGGTTGGCATGTGGTGCAGTGGTAATGAAAGAAATGGGAGTTCTGTTGCAGCTGTTGGGATGAGGACAAGGGAGTACATATTCTGCAACTCGCTGTCACTGCATCACGGTGCTGTTCCCTTCCCTCCCAGCAGGGACAGCTGCTTAATTTATCTCTGAGATTCCTTTAGTGAGGATTTTGGACCTCACCCATGAGTGTGGTCCTGTAATACACAAGTTATATAAGTCAGTCTCACTGGGAGAGGTGGACCTAGATGGGACAGCTGGACTCTGGAAGGGTGTGCGCCCACTTGGGAGGACTGGGGAGAACAGCATTAAGTTTGGTCAGAGGTCTAGATGACTTTCTCTCCAAGAACAGGATGAAGAAACTTGGGTTAATCTTGCTTCCAGGAATGGATTACATGGTCTCCAAGTGCACAGAGGAGCATAGCAAAGAGAAAGTGAAAAGAAGTACTCTCTGAGTTTACTTCTGGTAGGTCAAGAAACCACAGGAGTCCCTGGGGTCACATTTTAGGGGGAAATTCCATTTAGCAGGAAGAGGCAGCTGAAGAAATGCTGCATCTCCACTGCCGGAAACTTTTACTGTTAGACCAGGGCTTGTCAGAAAGCTGGAAGTATTGCTGGCCCTGGCTCAGCACAGGATGGTTTAGATGACCCCTTTTTTCCCGTTATACTAGCCTACCAGGTTCCTGATGGGTGAGGTGGACTTTGTGTGCCTTATGCTGTCCTTCTGAGGGCTACATGAAGTCCTTCACTTCCCATGACCTTGGGAACCTCTCTAAAAGGTGGAGATGGGTGGGTGGAGTTACACTCTGAAACCCCCACTTATTTGTTGGGCGCTTGATGTGAGGCTGCCTGTGGCTACAAGAAACCCTTGTTCCTTAATGCAAACCCAGGGTCTGACCTAGTGCCCATGTGATGAAAGTGCCTTGGGAGAGCTTGCCAAGCAAGACTGAAAGAAGCAGATCTTGTGGGCCATCCATGGGCTCCCTTTGAAGTGGAGCAGGCAGTGTCAACAGTAGAGTGTGAACCATCAGCAGCGAAAATCAGTGTTCTTCGCTGTCACCATCTCAGCCACATGCTAGGGTTCTCCTGGCAAGGGCCTTGGAAGCCTTGGCTCTGTTTCACCAGCATAACTTGATTTTGGGCTTGAGGAAAAAAAGAAAGCAACCCAAGGAGATAAAAGAAAAGAGCTCTTCAGGGCAAACATGAAAACGAGGAGTTTAGCATCAAAAGCCTTTTGAAAGCAGCTGTGGAGCCTTGCTCCGAGATAAATAAAAGCTGGTTTGAAGCTGGAGAGCTGGCTGGCAGGACACGCTATTCCTGTCTTGCCAAATGTCCTTGCAGTGCTGGGCTCCCCCCAGAGCTGTCATGGTGCTGCAAGCTCCAGTGGAGAGGATGGGTGTATCTCATCCTGATGCTCAAGACGAGGCTTGGAGCAAGGGCAAGGGTCAGGGTGTGATGGGGAGGGGGAAACACTTGAGGGGTCTTTTCTGTCTCTGGAAATCTCAGAGACATGGACACCGTTCCACTTGGTGGTTTATCCTCACCCCTTGTGAGATTTTGAGGACTTTTGAGTGGTAGGCAGCTGTGAGAGTTTGGCAGGCAGGAGATGTGCACTGCCTGGTCCCCTGGGCAGTGCCAAATGGAGGCTATGGTTTTGGGTTGGTGCAAAGTCTGAAGCACTGGAGTCAAGGGAGTTCTAACCAAAGCAGGCCCTCAAGCATCTGTGCTCAGTGCTCTAACAGAATGAGGAAGGGCTCAAGCAGATAATGTCTGGAACGAGACCAGAAGACAGACACACTCCTAAACAAGGGAGATACATGGCCTGGGAGAAGAAAACAGACATGTAAATGGAGACGGAGGGGGCCAACAAAAGGTTGGGTTTCTCTGGATCTCATTTGTCTTCCTTATGCTGCAACTGTCTAAATGCTGGGGATCTGTGGTGTGCCATAACATGCTGGGGCCATTCATCATGGGCTGTGCTGGCAGCTTGGACAAGTCTGTGATGAGCAGAAGCTTCCAGCTATCCAGAGGGGCTCTGCCTCATTTGCACCACTAGTTTTGAGGCTGCAGCCTTTCCTTTGCTGCGTGCAGGCAAAGGTAGGGAGAGAACAAATTCTTTCAGTAGGGCATTAACCTCTGCAAATATGACCCTGAGGTACTTTTCTACAAGGGCTCTGGCTGGGCTTCAGGAGGGTCATTGCTCTCTCTTTTTACAGAACTTCTTCAGTGCACTCTGGTCTGGATCTTGCCCCTCATTGACGGTGCTGGTTGCGTTCACACAAAAGCCTTCTGGGTCAGTACTTTCCAGTCTGAACAACCCTAATCTGCTCAACATTTCTTCTTCGCTCCTCAAAGCTGCTCTCCTGTTCTGGGCAGCATGTGTGAGTGTGGAGGGCAAGTAGTTCTGCAGGGACTTGTTATGAATCTGCTACAAAGGGCTTTTTTTCAGAGCCAGGAGACTGAGCCTTGGAACAGCCCCGGTGAGAAGAGTCTGCAGCTCCTTGCCACATTTCCATGGGCCATTGGGGACAGCACGGGCGAAGAGTTGAACATCAAAATTCCAAAGTGAGGCTTTTTCTCAGCTGCTTACAAAAGGAGCTGGAGGAAAACACAGTGGCTGTGTTTTTGAGGGCTTTCCCTCTGGAGCACAGGGGTTGCACTGCCCCAGAGCAGTATCATACTTCCCAATTTTCCTGTGGGATACCCCTGTCCAAAGATTTCCAGGCAGAGAACGATCAGGGACAGGAAAAAGATATCAAAGAGAGTCAAGCTGAAGTCTACTGGGGCAAATCTGCCAAAATTGCACAGGAGAAGCTGGGGAAGTGTCTGAAACATGTAAGATGTACCAGGCTGGTATTCCTAACAGGGCACAACAGCAAGGAGTGGAAAGTCCCTGGCTGGCTCTTCTGTGATAAGGCAGGCTGGCTCCATGCCCTGCCAAGGAAGGACTTGCTTGTGCATCCTTTCTTACTGGAAACAGAGGGGAGAGTCATCAGGATAGCAGTCAGCAGGAGGGGAACAGAAAAGACATCCAACTCCAAGCACAGTCCTAGTGTTAGCCAGACCCCTAAACTGTTGCAAAGGAACTGAAAGAAACTGGGAGCATTGAAGCCTAATAAGGCTCTGAGCTCTCCTCCATTCTCACAGTGCTACCACAGTCTTCTCAGAAGTGTAGTGACCCCATGGAATCCCTGAAGGTCTTTTAAAGCCTCCTTCTCCATCAGGGAGGCTGACCCAGGAGCCCTGTCAAATTTGACTAGAAATCTCCTCCTCAAAGCCCACTGCAGCACTGCTGGGGCCAACCCAGAGGCTTTTGTTCCATGTCCATCCCTGAAATGCTCAGGTTGAAGCTTAAAGCCCATAGCAGTGCTCTTTCCACACTCTCTGTAGACAATCCACTGAACTCTCAGCACAGGGTGCTGGTGAGGCACAGCCATGGGCTGGAAAAACTCACCACAGGTGGGTGCACGTGGTTCTGACATAAACCACACCTGGGGAAGCTCCTGCACTGGTGATTCCACTGTGCTGGGAGAAGTGGCAGGGAAGGATGGCTCTGGTTTCCACTGTCTTCTGCTTTCTCTTACGTACCTAGTGCTGGTCTCAGCTGGAGAGAGAGACAGAGTGATACAGCCTCTGTCCTGACCCAGCAGTGCTGCTCTTGGACTGTTTCCTCCATGCTTTGCACTGCAAAATTTCAGCCAATACCTTTTACATCCATTTATTCTTGTAAAAAATGTATATTGCCACTCTTCTGAATCTTCAGAGGGTGTAACTAACCTGCTCTCATCTTTCATTTTTGTGTCCTATGACCTGCCTCACAGGTCCTGGGGTGGATGCCTCTTAGTTGCTGCCTTTTCCAAACACCCTGCTTGATGAGTCACCTCCCAGGAGGCTAAGATGAGGAGTACCAGCAGAGGTTCCTCCCTGCCCCAGGAGGGCTTCACCTACCCAGCATTTCTTACATCCTGAGGAAGTGGCTTTAGACGGAGGAGTCGTGAGTGCTGTCCGGGAGGGAGTGTGCTGGTCCTTTGACCTCCTGTCCTACAGGAACAAGAGCTCTCCTGGCATCTTGCCCTGCCCTAGCAATGCTTAACCCAATGTCCCTGACTCCCTGAAAAATCCTGGCCAGCAGAAAAAGACAGCCACCCACTGGGAAGAAGGAAGGCACCGCTGAACCCCTTTTTGTTTTTGTTCAGGCAGGCAAAGTCCAAGGCCAGCTGTCACACGGAGACATTCCGGGCTGTGGGTGTGTGCCAGTACATCCTGGATACCCACAGAAACAGGCAGCAGAGATAAAAGAGCTGGAGAGGACTTTGCCTGAAGGTATCCAGGGCAGGCAGAAGTCAGGTCACAATGCATGAGGTAGGGCTGTCTTTAGTCCTGGACCACATCTGGTGCTGACTGTGGACTGAAAAATGCTAATGGGTCACTCCAACACATTTTTAAGTATTTTGTGGTTTGGTTGTTGTTAGTGGGTTTTGGCTGGGGGTTTTTTGTTTGTTTTGGGTTTGGGGTTTTTTTAGATTTAAAAAGAGAATGATTTCTGTGAACAGGGGTGCTTGGGGTGAACATGATAAGCCTCAGAGGTTGGCGCAAAATAAGAGGCTGCTCTCAGAGATGCCTGTCCTCCATCTAAATTTCTTGCAGTTGCTGCTGCAATCCAAACACCATTTCTGAAGGGGCAAGGGAGTTTGTGGGAAGATACCCCTAGTCATCAGCGTGTCCCAGGGCGGAGGAGCCGAGCCAGCAGAGGAGATTGCTACCACCTATATTAGAGAGTTTATCAGGCAGACGTGGTTGCTCCTCTGAGTACAGGAGCACCTTGGTTATGGGGGAATGACACTGTAGAGCTCTGCTCTGCAGTGACAACAGGCTCATCCTTCTACTGGGGCCCTGCCATGGTCTTCTGTGTGTGTCACTCACTGTCCCTCTCCACCTTCCCCATGGAAAGGAGCAACAGATCAGCTCTTCCACTCATTGCCTACCTGATGTGTTTAGATGAGACTGTAAGGGCTGCAGGATCTAGTGTAGGTCTGAGTCTCTGAACAGCACCTGCAGGAGTAACAGTTCCTGTGTGCCTTGGACAGGCACACATGGCTGGCATGTCCCTGCGGTCTGGGAGCTGATGCTCCTTTTGCTGTGCAGAAACTGAAGCCATGGTGCCTACACTGGCCATGACAAATGCTTCAGTGCTCTCTTTCCTTCTCTACTGTCCTAAAATCCCACAAAGACACTGCTACAATCCTCCAGGACAGGAGAGCCATGCTTTGGTCTTGTAATATTTGTCTTTGCTGGAAACGCCGTCTCAGGGAACTGCGATGCGCTGGGATGGGTCCATAAGCCTCGCTCTCCTTAACTCCCTTCTCTCACAAACACAGAACAAAGAGAACTATCTCCCAAACTTCCCTCAACACCAGCAGTGGTTGCAGGTAGGCAGTGGGAGCTAAGCACAGGCGACATCCACATGTGCCCCGCTGCTTACGGTAGAAGAGCTTGCACAGAACACAGCAAGCACGGGAGGAAGCCAAAATCTCCATCCTGGTGGGTCTCTGCTACTCTCTTTTAAGGTCGCATGCTGGTACATGTAAGGCAGTGTCAGTTCAGAGCTGATATCACATCAGTGCTCTAGACACATTCACTGGGTTCACCCCTCCTGGCACAACAAAAATACACCCCACCCTCCTGGCACACTTGGAGGTTGTCACAAGGCTGTACACGGCCCATTGTACCTGTCTGAGGACACTGAAAGCCACCTGGTCTGCAGCCAGAGATGGGGCAAGGCTGGCCTGCACAGCCTGCCCCAACTGCACGCCAGTGAATATTTCCCAGCTATTTAAGGATGTTTTCCAGTGAGCTCCAAGCCATGCACAGCTAATATCTCACTCCAGTGTCATTTACCTCTGTAGTAAAAAAAGTTTCTGATTATGCAGCAGTAGATTAAAGGGCTTTCAGTATCTTTATTGGGTACAAGATACAGAAACTCAGCCTGGTAACTGTCTTCAAGGAAAAAGAAATGAAGATAAATCTAAATGATCAAGGAAGAACTTGTTGCCTTGTTCCCGTTTTTACAGCCTGCTCAGATTTAGAGGTTACACAGGCCTGGGTACATTTGTGTAAATGCTCAGAGTGGTAGGATGCAGGTTCATATCCCTGCAGGGACACTTGCAACTCCCATGTCTCAGTCTTACCCTCTTTCTTTTTGCATTGGCAACGCTAATTTCTCCTTTCCTGCTGATGGATTATTGGCTGGAGAGGTACTTGGTCACTCCTGGCACCAGCCTTGAGCAAAGGGGGGCAATGGGGTTACATTGTCTCCTTGTTACTTTTGGCAAAGCTGAGGAACACTGCAGAGATGTGAGACATACAAAATCCAGATCCTAGAGATAACAAGAAGCTGGGCTTCCCTTGGTGTGTCAGGAGCAAGACTCAGTACCCAGGAGGGCAGCGCTCCCTTCTTGCACCTCGTGGGGTTTCTGCTGCTCATCACACCAACAACAAGCCCCTTGTCTTTTTTTTTTTTTCTTTTGCTTTGCTTACTTTCTGGATCCTAGCTTTGCTTTGCGAAAGGATATAGGGATTATTATAACAGGGGAATCACAGTAGTGGTCACCATGGGCTGTGCTGGAGCCTGTGGAAAGGGAACTTGCACTTCCCTTTGCAGCTGATGTCCCAGCAAAGGTGTCAGATCCTTTCTGCTTTTTTTCTTCGAAGAAAGATAAAAACAAAAGAACTTGCCTTCTGGAAGAAATGAAAGCATGACTTTTCAGGCATTAGTACACTTCTTCTGGGCTCCAGATCCCAGTTCTGACTCTTTTATAGGTTTCCAGCCCTGCAGAGCAGGCAGCACTACAGAGGTGAAGAAGGTCTGTAGATCACCTGTCAAGCCTTCACTGTGGATCCTCAGGCCACAGCTTTAGGAGCTGCCGCTTTTAAAGGATTGTGGTGCAAAAAGGCAGAGAAAGAGGTTACTGTCTGCAAAACTAGGCCCTGGAGCAGAGCCAAGTTCCTATGCTCATGCAGCAAGAATAAGCAAACACCCAAAATCCCGCAGGAAGTGGAGGCCGCTAACCCACTGCAGGATCCGAGCCATCAACGCTGACTTCTTCCTCTTTCCCCACCCCTCTCTGAGGCTTTGGTTTCTGCTGGGTTCCCCTCCTGTCAGATCGCAGCAGGCTGCCACCCTGGCAATGGTGCCACAGAAATGCTACCGTGCTTCCTTCAATTTATCCTTCCAATGGGCCCCTGAACTCAGTAGTTCTCTTTAGCCAGGCCATAGGCAGGAGTCTGAACTTCTCAATGGTCCCAGTGCCCTGGAGACATAGCGGTGCCCACTGCAGGGCATCAGAGCTGCAGAGGTGACAGCAACTGAAGCAAATGCCTCCTTGTGCTGGAACACTCTGAGCGTCATTTCTAACAGGTTTTGGCCCAGATCAGGTAGCCTAATCCCATGGGCAGACATCATACCCAACCAGAAAGCAGTCCTTGGCAGAGCCAGTTTCCAAGGGTGGATGTAGCTGGAGGGTGCCCACTCCTTTCTTTACAGACCTGGGTGTTGGTTTCTGCACGAGGCTTCTGCTGAGGCTCTCGGTGTGCCATGGTGGGGTTGTTGCCTTTACTCGTGTGAAGAGCAAGGCCAGATGGGTCTGGAGAGGCTCATCTCTCAACTCTGCGCACAGCAAAAGCATTTCCCCAGCTCCTTCAGCAACCTTGCTTGCTCATGCCTCTCATCTATCACCTGCTGGGGGATCTGAACCAGCACGAAGGGAATGCCCAGCCCCACAGTCCCCAGCAGCCCCAGTAAAGCCCCTTTGACTCTGCTACCATGCATGGGCCAAGACCCCGGGAAAGGCCACTGGGAGAGAGGTGCAAGTCCTTACCCAGAGTAGCCCAGTGCATCTCTACCAGAATTTCAGAAGCATTGGCAGCTTCAGGCTTAGAGGACGTTTTCACCTGGCAGCACTAGCTGAGGGATGGGGATGGTGTCGCTCTACTGCAGGCAGGAGAGGACACAGTTCCTAGTTTGCTCCAGAGTCCCTGGTTTGCTGGTTATCTTGGGAGCACTCAGCACTGACAGAGTCCAGCCTCCAGGGATCTGAGACAGAGCCTAAAATAAGGCTGGAGGGTGGGAGGGTGGCTGCTGCCCATGGCAGCCTGTCATCGACTGGAGATGCCATGCAGAGGCAGGAAGTGTTTGGTGAAAACCACCCCCAGAACCCTGAGCTTACAGAGAAGGGCCAAGACAGCACGCATCAAAGCAAGGATCTGACATCCGCAGGGAAGGGGACTTGTCCATCCCTTGATGTCCTCAGGACAAAACTGGGGGTCAACCCCCCCTGGATTGGTAAATCTCAACTTCAGGAGTGAAGTATCCATGTCTGTGCTTAACTTTTGCTTGGCTGCCTTCAGAGGCTCTGAGTTTGGCAAAGGGATGAGAAGCCTCAAGCCACAGGGGTGCACCAGAGCCCACACCATCCATGTTGTCACTGCTTCTGCCCTAGTTCCATGCCCCCAGGCTTCAGCACATACCAACACAGGGAGCCTAGCTGGAAAGGGCCAGAAGGGCCTTCTACCTGCTGGGATTGTGGATTAGTGGCTGTCACAATAGGTCACTGGCTTGCAGCCCTGAGCCACAAGCTGCAAACTGGCTCCTGACAATTCCCTCAGTTTCTGTTCCCAGTCACTGTTTTCCTTTAAACTTCTAGATTTTTCTCTCTGACTATAAACAGCCCTGTGAGAGACTCTCCAGCCCTCATAGAAGAAGAGAGAATAATCCCCACCTGAAGGAAGTGGCCAGGATACCTGAAGAACCATTCTCACCAAAGTCTAAATGATAGCAAACTATGTGACTGGGCAGGAAACCGAGGCAGTTTCCTGCTGCCAGGAGCAGGGCTCTGGAATGCTTTGTGGATGGAATGCAGCTGCTGCCATTAGTTAATTAGTGTTTGGCTGGAAGCTGCCATTGGGAACCCCACCAATGGGGCTCCCTGGTGCTCCTGTCTGAGCACTGCTGAGCTCTGGGGCCACAAACTTGCCACAAAAGCATGCAGCATGCTGTGAACGGCCAGGAGTCCTGTTGGGTGTCTCCAAGGAGTGCTTCGAGTGGGATGATTTACTACTTCTCATTCTGCAGCTCTGTGCTGGAGACAGCTGCCATCACCTCTGGCCACCCAGAGATCTTCATTTCAGAAACAAATCCTCCTCTTAAGAGGTTATGTTCATCCCCCAGGCGAAGGTACCTCCATGGTGGAGTGGGGGTCTGCAGGAAGACCTGCATCCAGTGCCTTTACCCTTGGCTGGTGTTAGGAGCTGCTGATCTTGCAGCGGCTGTGGTTCTACCCTCCCAGAAATTCCCTCCTCCACACAGGACAGACATAGCTGAGATGACACACTTTTCTCTTGACATTGTCTAATTGGCTTGATTTGTCCATATTAAACATTTACCATCCACAGTTGGCTCCTTCATTAGCTATGACACATGATGTTTAACCGCACAGCAATATTGCAGCACTGCCAGGGCCAGCAGCAAGCGCTCAGGAAACTTCTGCACGAGGTTAATACAGAGACCATGGGAAAATCTGGGTCTGAATTCAAACAAACATAAACAAGCCTGGAAATACATCTGAGCTGGCAGAAGATCTTAGACAAGTGTACACATCCATATGCACAGCCTTCTTCCCTGCCTCCTTTATTTACACCCAGCATAATGTCTTGCCCGTGGACCTGGGGGCTTGCAAGGAGGAATGAGCATGCATTTGGTTTGCAAACCACAGTATAATTAATTCCCAGCAAAGCTTCTGGGCTTTACTCTGTGGCTGTGGAAGTTCAAGGTGCTACCCAGGGTTAACCAGATGCCTCTCCTGAAAGCTCAGGGTGCTCTGTCCCACCAGCACAGGGAAAGGGAATGGTCTTCCAGGACCAGGGAGAAACTTTGCAGGCAGAAAAGGAAAACAATAAAAAACGACAGAAAAAGCAAGATGAAGAGCATGCCAGGGTCCCTTCCACCACTAGCCCCACTCCAAAGCAGCCTCAGGTCCTTCACTCCCAGGGCTTTGCCCTGAGGGTTTTCTCAGCCTCCTTGCACAGGGATGGACATAATTCCTCCAAAGGCTGTTCCGAAGGCAATGTTTGCCATCTAGTGGGAAAATAGGGTCTGCGTATCTTATTTGCTTGCAGAAGGATGGGGCTCGGGATTGTTTTGGCAGTAGCTGAGGGCCACACTCCCCCTCACCCATAGCTGGGCAGCGGCTCCCAGCCCCAGTGGGGAGTTGCGGGGAGGAGGGAGACTGTGAGAAGTGGTGCTGGCTTAGCTTCCTGCAGGCAGGTCACCAGGCTCTTTGCTGCCAGCCACAGATGCCATCCTGAGAGCAGATCCCTAGCCCAAGCCCTTGGAGTGGTCATTGGCTGAGCTGGTTCCCAGCATAAGTGGGGAGTGCTCTGGAGTAGGGGGAAAAGCACCATGTTCTGGATAAATGGTGCCATTCAGGTTAGCAAGCCCTGGGGATTGCCCCAGGTTGGCATCTTCCCAGGCGTCACTATCTTCCAGGTTAGCATCCTCCCAGGAATCAGTGCCTTCCAGGTTGGCACTGGCAATCAACGCCTTCCAAGTCAGCATCCTCTCTGGCATCAGTGCCTTCCAGATAAGCATCTCCCTGAGTACTTGTGCCTTCCAGGTCAGCATACTTCTCCTGGGAATCAGTGCCTTCAAGGTCTGCAGATCCTTCTGGAGATCAGTCACCATTCCAGGAAGGGATCCCAGGTGTAGACACGGACCTGGTACTTTTGGCATCTTACCCCCTCCAGATCTATCAGCACAGAGGTGGCTATGCCAGTGCCCAGCATGCATGTGGACCTCAGCTGCTGCCACGTCTAGTGGTTCTTCCAGTGTGGAAAAGAGGCTAGGAGTTGCCTGTATGCTGGGCAGGCTTGTGTGTTGTAAACATGCAAAGCCACGTAAGACTCCCAGAGGCACATTTGACTCTGGCACATCATTTTCAGGATGCAGAGAAAGGCCCAGCTCTACAATGCTATGTCTGCCCAGTGCCTGCTCCATGCAATCCTGGAAACCTGGGGAGCACCTGAGTGACCCAGCTGATTGAGAAGCTCCTGTGTAGGACTGGGCCATGCAATCCATAACCTCTATTTGCTTGTTCTGCCCATGCAGACAAAGCAGCTGATGTGGCAGTGGATGAAGGGGACTACAAAGTGAGGCTGGTGGGAGGAAAGCAAGGAGAGAGGCTCCCTGTTCCTCCAAAGGGAAGCTCCCAAAGCATACCCTAATCTGTTTTAGACCCTGAGGCTCTGGAGGCAGCTGGAGGAGAAGGCAGAGTTTCTGCTTTGGGGAAGGGAGGAGATCATCTCAGAGCAAGTGACACAGAAACATCACAGATGTGACTGCATGTGTCCTCTAGTGCCGCCACACTTCATGGCAGGCACACAAAACACTGAGAACTCTTGCTTGGACAACAGGACTGTTTCCCATGCAAAGAAAAAGAGGACAAAAAAAAAAAAGCTGGCAGGAAAGTCATGGGGTCCATGAGCTCATACAAAGAGTTGCTGTTGCTGCTCTGAGAAGGGAGCAGCCACCTCCTGAGAGCATCACCAGCAGCAGTGCTTGGACAGGGTTGAGCTGTTGTCTTTAGCCTCCCAGCATCTCTGTGGGCATGTGCTTGGCATTTGCCGTCTGTGAAAGACCAAAATCATCCTAGAGGCAAGCAAGGGACCAGCCCCAGCAAGCAAAGAAACAACTCACTCCTGCAGGGAGAAACCAAAAATACAGCAGCAAGAGATGTCTCACGCCTCTCACCCCTCCACATGTGTTTGGGTGACAGCACATCCGGCCCAGCAGGTAATGTCTCCCCCTTCTCTCTTTCAGGACACAGTTGATAATGGGCAAGAAATTTTCAGGCCTGTGGCAGCTAGATAGGAAGGCAGATGAAGACGAGGGAGTATGGGGGATCTCAGAGATCTCTAGAGCATTTGGACTCTCTAACAAGTTCCCAGGCAGAGGTATCCTACATGCAGGTGAGATGAAAGCCGTGGTCAGAGTGAATGTTCCTCACTGCATTCTTAAAGCATTTGTGTTCAGATTCACTGTATCCCTGGGCAGGGTCCCTGCTGTTCCCACTCTCCCAGTGTCTGGGCAATATAAGAAGGAAGTAGCTCCTGAGAGGGATGCAATCCCTCTGGAGATGCCCTGTGCTCTCCTCAATACTCTCAGGACCTACACGGGTTAGAATTTAGGCTCTGTCTCCTCATGTCAACTGTGATGCCACTTCCACAGGGACTGGATGCGCGGGTCACACCCAAGGCTTGTTCCCAAACACCATCCTTGCTCTGCCTGTGGGCCTCATCCATCTTCACAGATCACACACAAATGCAGACCCTGCATGGCAAGCATCTTTGATGCTTAGGTTGGTAACTGAGTGTCCAAACCGCTTATCCATACATCCGTCTATACATCTGCACGTCTCCTTCCCTCTATACATGCATCCTTCCCTCCCTGCTGAACCACTGTGTATGTACTGTGTGCTTTCTATGTCGCATATACATGTATGTGTATATATATATATATATATATACGAACATATATATGTTTCATGGCCCTATGTCTGCCATGATCTGCCGAAGCTGCTTTTACTTCTTTCCGTGGCTCAGCATTTGGCAGAGAAGGAAGCAGAAGCAGCCATGAGAGGTAAGTTGAGACTGTTTTGCTTCACAGTCCTGTGCAACTTGCCTCCTCCCCTGCACAATGCTAGCAGGAGGGTAGGGAGAGGAGGAGGCTAGCCCTGAGGGCCAGCTCAGAAATTTGGCAGAGTTGGTGGCAGTCAAACAGCCCAGGCACCAGTGCACAACCGCCCACAACCAGTGCCCTGCTGCAAAGGCTCTTGCCAAGGTTATAGCATTCCCAAATGAGCCCCTGCCTGAGACATGGTCTGGATGGGGCCACCCTGTGCAGGATAGAGACACAGAGACAGACCTGTCTGCGTCTCAGTGCTGGGGACATTCCCATGTGGCATTGCCTGATGGAATTTTTTTATACCCAGTAGTTTCCAGGCCATGTTCTCCTGCACTCTTCTCCTGCTGGTCTTGGGCTGGTCCCAGTTCCCATGCCAGGGAGCTGGATCCACCCCTGCTCCCTCTGGATGCAGATCATAGGCTGCTTTGACCTGGCAAAGCCTCAGCATCCCCAGGCCTGGCTTGTACCAGCTCCCCCAGTGATCTTGGCACAGCATTCAGCCTGGGGAGGATGGGATACAGCAGCAAGGCAAGTTTGGATGCGCTCTGCCTACTTGGGGCAGAGTCCATCCAGGCAGGGCTCCAGCCTGCAGCAGGAAGCCTCCTGCTCACTCAGTGGCTGCATGAGCCACCAGAGAGCCCAAACCTTGGAGGAAGTGTCCTGGCCCACAGTGGGACAGGGAGGTGCCGGCACTGGGGCTGCTCTCATGGTCCCTTCCTGTTTTTCTTCCACCGCTTGAAGGCAAAGTTGATTTTGGCATCTGGATCCCTCTCCTTTATTCCAGATTGCTGTTCACCCCTTGCCTGCTCCCTGGTTCAGTGGAAAGCCCTGTCTGCCCATGTCCAGAGCCAGTGCATCCTTCCCTTGGGCAACTGGGAATGCATCTTTATTCCCTAAAGCACAGAATATGCTGCTTCCTTCAGGTCCCCAAGGCCTGTCTGTCACATTCACAGGCTGCTGGGGCAGGGACCTGAGCCATGAGACATCCCAAAGACAGTCGCAGTGCAGGCAGGCAGGAGTCTGCAGTGGCATGCAGACCTCATGCCTGCTCTTGGTATCTCCAGCTGCCAAATGGGTGGCAGGTCCTGACTCTAAAGCTTCTATCAGAGAGGAAAGTGGTCACCCTCCAGGATCATGGGCAGCAGGATGCAGTGTTGAGGACCAGATATGCATCTCCTGCCCTCAAGCTGCCGCAGTCACCAGAAGTGGGTGTCACCACCACCTGGCCAGGCAAGCCCCAGCTAAGGAAGGAGACAGAGGGCTTGGCACATGGGGAGAGCAGACCTGTGAATCCCCTCTGCCTGTCATTTCTCATTTACCCACCTGAGCTTGTCTGCACAACGCAGGTACATGTTTCCTTGCAGACATGTGAGGCTCTGGTGGTCCCTGCTTCCCCTTGCCAGCAGCAACTTCCTGGAGCTAATAAGTAGGCAGGATACAGAGGCCAGAGCTGCTGTCTCACACCCTCTCCCATTTTCTGGCTGCTGTGCTGCTACATCTAGAGCAGGCGTCAGTCTCTAAACCAGCACCAGATGCTGGGAAACTACTGAACTGTTTGCAAACACTGGAGCCACAGCTACGGGATGCACATCACCCGTGTTCCACAGCATCTCTGGACAACCACAGCCCTCCACAGTGGCAGAGGAGTGGGATCTGGTGGTGATAGGATTTCAGGTGGTAAAGGCCTCCCATGCCACGCTGGCGACTGAGAACAGACAAGGGTGATCGTGATGAGACAAGGGTGACGGCGACACATCAGAATGTGTGGTGCCTGGGTCGGACGACGAGGAGCTGAATCCAGCAGGTGACGGCAGTGTGACACAGCTCACCTGGGAGAGGGGATGTGGCTGCTGAGCCCAGAAGCCCAGGCAGGATCTGGCTCCTTATACCTCCCCAGCTTGGTGACCTACCATACTTACTCTGTGGAGAGCCCTGCTCTGGTCCAAGGATAGTGCCACCCCAACTAGCACATGGTAAATAGAGGGCTGACCCCCATCTCTTCCAGCTTAAGTAACCGTGCTCACAAGGGACAGTGAGGGCCTGGGACCCCACAAAGCCAAGCATGGATAGCCCTCATGACCCCACACCCTGGGCACCCAGTGCAGGCACACAAGATGTGCAAAGGCACATCCTGCCCCAGTGCCCTCCAACCCAGTCATCAAAAGTACCCTTTTGGGGGGTGCCCCCATTCCAGGCTCTCTCTGCATCCCTGGTTCACAGGCAGGACCCCAGGATCCAACTGGGAGGGACCCACCCTGCACTGGCTTTGCTCCCTGTGCTCCATGTGTCGCTGCTGTCTGAATTTCCATCCAGCTCCATCTGGATCTCGTTGGGCTGCTGGCACTGAGCACAGGGGTCGGGTGGTGCCAACACATGGAAGCCATTAGAGGGGCTGTGCCGATGTGCAGCAAGGGGGCCACATGCAGAGCAAGGAGGGCTGTGCAGAGGGTCCTGTCCCTGCTGCCGGGCTGGCGAGGGCAGGGGAGACATCCCACACAGCTGCCTGCATTGTCTTCTGGCACTTAGCAAGGGCTGGCCTGGGCAAGGGTCTCTCTCAGCCCCTCCAGGCACCTTGGGAGGGTGCTGACCGGCTTGGGGACTGGCCCTGCTGGATGTGCACCTCCTGCAAGGACCGTCCCGAGCTGGCACCTCACCTAGTGCTACTCACCTCTCCCCTGGCCCAGCATCATCTGCAAGGTCTTGTCTGGGCAGTGCCAATGGCATATCCCCTTTACTGGGGACACTGGCGTAACTCCTTTATTGGCATCACTGCTCCATCCAGCCACGGCATGGGGGAGAGGGGCAGAGGGAAGGGGTGGGGGCAGTTCTCTTCCACCTGCTGGCGGCTGGTGGGCGGTGGCGGGCAAGGCTCAGCACCCCCTGCTCACTGATGCCCGGCACCCCCGGGAGCCTACACCCATGGTCCCCCTCAACACTAGGCAGTGAAGTGGGGCTGGCTCAG